>NC_088914.1:81079773-81382803 GCF_963576675.1 Euphorbia lathyris | reverse complement strand
AGAAAACCTCTCCCCCACACTAATACGCACATTGTCCTCAATGTATAATAAAAGCATACTCAATTCTCAAAATTCAGAGTGCAAACAATAAATATAGAATTGAGAACTTCCCTGAAATTGCAGAGCAAACTTGAGGATATGATGCTTTTTGTAGTTAACGTGTTCCTTATGCTCTCCTTTTGCTCTCGTATATCAAAGTCCCGAAATAGAAAATGAAGAAATTGTTCTATCCAGATTGGCTAAGTTAAGGCGAACTGAGAATGGTTGAAAAGGACTTGACGTCGCTGCTATGGAGAATGGCGGACTAAGAACGATAAACAGACGGACGACGGGAGCAGTGAAAACGGTGAAGATGAACGACAGACTGGAGATCGCTAGACTGAAGACCGAATTGAAGGGGGCTGCACCACGGAAATTGAGTTTTTAGGTTTTTTTTATTATTAATATTATTAAAAATGAAAATAAAAAAATAACAAAAAAATAAGGAAAATAAAAAAAAATGTAAGACGTAGAAAAGAAATAGGAAAAAGACTAGAGTTCCTAAGCCATGCCCATAGCTTTTAAAATAAAAGGCGTGTGCAAAAATTAACTAAAGAAAATATGGGCAGAAGACTAGGATGTCTAAGCCGTGCCCATGGAACTGCAAAACTTAATTTAAAATTTTGGACAGAAGACTAGGATGTCTAAGCCGTGCCCATGGAAACTGCAAAACTTAATTCAAAATTTTGGGCAGAAGACTAGGATGTCTAAGCCGTGCCCATGGCTTAAAAAAAATCTGCACTAAAATTTCCTATGGGCACACCTTGGGGCTATTTCCGAAAATTTATTCAAACATAAGTAAAATTAAAACCAAAAACATGAAATTACCCTAAAACTAAATAAAAATAAAAATAAGATAAATGAAATAAATTCGGGTTGCCTCCCAAAAGAGCGCATTTGTTTATTGTCTTTGGCTAGACAATGATCATGTATCATCCAACTCCAACTCGCTCATTCTTTTCATCATCCCAATTATTGATGAATGGAATTTGGAACAAATCTTTCATGCCTCCTTTCTGTAAACTTGAATCAATCATGTCAATGATAAAAACAGAATCAATTTCATCATGTGCATTACCTTCATGCATATCAATTTTCACTATATTGGCCTTTATAGGTAGATTACTTGATAAAATTGAAAACGAGTTCATTATTACTTTATCATTCATATCCAAGAAGCACAAATCTTTTTCACATATCAGCTCATTAGTCACAATGGAAATTCCATCATGAATTAATGTCTCCTCAATTTGCTTTTCTTCTATATGCAATAACTTAGAATCTCGAACCGAAAATTGTGTTTCTAAGTTACTCACAAGTGTAACCATTTGATTCATTTGTGACTGCAAATTCTCTAGACTTGTTCGAGTCTCTTGTTGAAATATCAAAGTATTATGCTGAAATTGCAAAATATTATCACCTAAAGCATGAACAATTTCTTCAAGAGACATACATGAGCTTGATGAACAGTAATCACTAGGAGGAGATTGATAGTAATTTTGAATTGATTAATTCTTAGAACTAAAACAAAGACATGAATGATCAACATAATGGCCATCGTTCCATTGGAACTCATTAACATGTTGAAGTACATGATCCATTTCTTTCCAAAATCACCAAAAGGAAAAGGAAATAAAAAGAAATAATTATGTTAAAGACACCAGTCCCCGGCAACGGCGCCAAAATTTGATGAGTGTCGAATTCACCAAAAATAAAATACCTACTCTTAGAACTAGAAAACTGTAGTAAATGTGGAGTAGAGTCGAATCCACAGAGACTGGTCGAATTATAACTTTTTGAAACTAACAATTAAAAGTAAAAGGGGGGGGGGGTTGGTTTGTGGAATGAATTGAATAAAATTAACTAGAAGTAATTAAGCAGTAAAAACAATTAAACAACAAGCAATGATTGAATGAATTTATATGAGGCGATTCCAGCCAGAGGTTATATTCGAGTCATGAATTGAACCAATTGATCATCAATCATACATAAAGATATGTTTCACCCATTCAAACAAATTAGCTAGTTATTAAAAAGCATTAACAACCAATCTCTTCTTACCGTTTAGATAATCAGGAAACGTTCACTAATTACCTCTAATCAATCAAACAGTTCTAAACAAGCTTTAGAATTTAATTTGATTGAAAGTATTAAATATAAAAGAGATGCTAATTCTACTCAACAATCACACAAGCGGGATTATTTAAAGCATATCAATCTCAATTCACAACATAGGTTAAAAGTTTGTCCACAATCAACTATGTTATTTGCTACTTGTATCAGATGGTTTAAACGATTACGTATTTAAACATCTAATTAGCAAAACGATTGCAAGTAAATAATTAAATCAATGATTCAATTAAATCATGCAATATGAATAAGAACAGAATAGAAATCAATTACTTGAAATAGATGAAAAAGATGAAATACAGAATGATCTCACAATTCCATTGTTCAAGACCTAAATCCTCTAGCTAGAAATTGGAGTTTAGTTCCTCATGGAAGAGAGAATAAAATGCCAAAGATGAAGAAGCTTGAAGAAGAATGATGTTGCTGGAAGAAAAAGATGTCGATGATGAAAGATGATGATCCCTGATTCTCTGTTTGTCTTTTAAAACGTAAAATCCTCACTCTTCCCACCTTCCACGTTTTTCTAGCTGGAGAGAAACTAAATAACTCCCTCTAAAAATCTAATAATAAAAATCCTATATAGAATTAAACTCCCATTAGGATTCTGTATTTTGAAATCCTAATAGAATTAAATCCTATAATAATGTCTTAACATATTTAAAACTAATAATAAAAATTACAAAGACTAAAAATCTTAAAATAGAAGTCTTCCAATCATAATCCAACTCTCAAATTCATACTGGTCCTTACCCATGGGCACGGGTTAGGACGAATCAACTTTTTAGTGCATAATTTCATTCTTCAGCATGGCCTAAGCCATGGGCATGGGTTAGGACCTGACAGATTTCTCCAATTTCACTTTAAGCTCCATAAGATTAGCATTTTAATCTCCAATTTGAATTGAATCTCCAAAAACACCTATAAAACACAAAACAAGATAAATAAGCACTAATAAAGTAAAACTAACATTGAACTAAAGAGAATTAAGATATAAAGGTGTACATAAATATCGACACATCACTCATCTCCTTCATGCCCCACAGGATGGACCGGTCCAGCTTGCTCGCTCCAACAGCGAATATGTAAGTTTATTATTATTTATTATTAGTTTACATGTGTTTGTTTTTTAATATATTTTTTTTACAGTGGGTTAGCTGGTTGTGGCGTATCACTCAGCGATCGGCTGCCGGCCGTAATGATGAGGAGGCTGCACTTATTAGAAGCGAGATGGATGAGTTTATGGACACGTGGTGCCGAGCGAACTGATATCTATTTTTATCTACTAGAACTTATTATATAGCCTCACATTTTAACACTTTTAAGATTATATGTACTATTTTATGTTTATTAATTTATTTTAATGTTTATGATGTTAATTTTTATTTCTAAAAGGTTAATCCGAGTAAAAGCTTATTTGTAAAAAGTTATTTCTTATTTTTCTTATTTCCGTAAAAAAAAAATTCCCCCACCCAGCCACGCGGACGTGAGGCTATGAGGCGTGATAGCCTCATGCCTCACGTTGTGGTGAGGCGTGATAGCCTCACGCCCCACCTTGTGGTGAGACGTGATAGCCTCACGCCTCACCACCCGGTGAGGCGTGATTACCTCACGCCCGCGTGCCGGGAGAGGAAAAAAGCCTCCATTTCCCACCCCAAAAGCTCTAAGGTATTTTCGTCCTTTCACTGGGCTAGGGGTGGGAAATGGAGGCTATATTTAACAACACCCTAAAAGTATGCGTAGTTTTACCAGAATTTAGGATAATATCGATCAAGCTTTGAAATTGGAGCAATTTTCGAATATATACTTTTTAATAGATCTAGTCGGGTTGGGCCGGCTCGGGCCGGGCAAGGGCTAACGAACTTTTGTCTAAAAATGTTCAACTGAAGTCCAGCCCATTGTTAATTTAGGCGGGCTCAGATCGGACTGGACTCAAGTTTAAAAATCAAATCTCAAGCCCAGCCCATATAGGTTATCTAAATATATATGTATAATTTTTAATAATAAAAAATCAAATTTATACTTAAAAATAAATATTAATATATTAATTAATATTAATACACGGACCGGACTGGTCCTGCCCATGCTATTTTTATAAATCCCTAGCCTACCCAAAAAAGAGACGGGCTTTAATGGGCCTAGGCTGGGCTGGACCTAAAGATAAATTTTCATGTCCAAACCGGATCTAGGGGACACGGGTCTGTGCGGACCGGATGGATGCTCGGACCCATGAACATGTCTACCTTTTAAAATGTAGATATACCGTTTAAAAAGATATATAGATATAAATTATACACTACAAAAAATCGTGAATTACCGGCGGAAAAATCCGTCGGTAAGATACTAAAATCCGTCGGAAATACAACTTTCTGACGGATTACCAGCGGAAATTATCCGCCTGTAAAAGGGCTGCACACCGACCATATTTTAAATCCGCTGGAAAATATTTCTGACCCATTTTCGGTAGGAGATTTCCGTTGGTAATCATAAACAACGACCGTAAAAAGTTCCAGCGAAATTCCGTCGGTAAATTTAAATACCGACCATTTGGTTCCAGCGGAATTCCGCTGGTAAAATAATATCTGATGGATATTTACCATCGATATCCGTCGGAAATTTGTTATTCCTACAGTCTGTATTATATTAAATTCGTCAAAAATCCGTCAGAAATTTGTATAATTTGTATAATTTTATTTTATTTTTATGGAATAAATACTTGACAATATATTTATAAATAGTGAATAATAAACCTATCAAACCAAATATATATATTATAAAATAATATTGAGTACTTAAAAAAACAATATTCGGTAGTAATTAGCATGAAACAATATATATTATACAGTGTTGATCACATGTACCTTAATGAGCATGTAGAATTTGCTCATTCACCGTTAGATCTAGGCTTATTAGAATCCTAAGGTGGAGATTCAAAGCATCCTGAGGCTTAAATTTAATAAGCCTATATCTAATGGTGAATGAGCAAATTCACTTGCTCATTAAGGTGCATGTGAAAATTCATGTATATCATAACTATCCGACCTAGATAAACCATAGGATAAAACTATATAATATCCTATTGAATCTAACAAAAACCCTATTCTATCCGAGTTAGATAAAACTATATATCATAGCTACATCTAGATAAAACCATACATCCTATGTTAAATCATTCTCATCTAGCTCATCTCTATCTATAGGTTCAACCAAATTGGACGATGAATGTTGTGCTTGACTCTCACGTATCTCGACAAGCTCTAACTCAAACCGCAATATAACATTCTGCAAAGATCCCAACTGTTCTCTCATCTGCACCTCCATATCATTTTGCCTCTTTATAACATTCTCAATCATTTGAGGAGTGACACCAATATGAAGCTCACGAGAACCATGTTCCTCCTGTTGCATCCCCTCACGAGATCGTTCTTGACTCTCAGAAAGAGTTTGTACAATCCTATGCAATAAATGTAATTGTGACTGCAAATGAGAATGTGGGTCAGAAGATGATATTGAAGTTGATGCACCTGGTGTGTTTGGTGTAGATGAACAATGATATGTAGCTGATCCATAGAACCTAGAAGCAGCATCACCCAATCCGTATAGTCTGCTTTTTTTACTGTGTCCACCAACAACTTTATAATAAGTCTTCAAAAAATCTATCGTTGTATCTCCTTCCCTCTGAGCGCTGAGAGCCACAACACGAATGTATTATTCCTAAATATTTATGAAGTTATTGTGAGTAAATCATATTGATTACAAACATTCTTCCTAAACATTCTTCTTCAAATGACGCAAATACCTAAAAATAATATTCATTAGCAAACATTACTTATTTTCATATATACATTATTTGTTCATGTCAATTTTGTTACCTCTCGAATGGATACATCTGAATTGAACTGGACCAGTAATTTTCGCTTCATATGGCAAATGTATAGGTAAATGTTCCATAGAGTCAAAGAATCGCGGCGGAAATATTTTTTCCAACTTACAAAGAATGATTGGGATCTCTTCTTCTAATCGTTGCATATCATCCACTTTTATAACATTTGAAGTTAGATACTTGAAAAAGAGACATAACTCCGTAATTGCTTCCCAAATTTGCCTCAGAAGTAGCTCACAAAGAGCAATAGGAAGCAAACGTTGCATAAATACGTGACAATCATGACTCTTCATACCAAAAAGTTTGTACTTATTCATATCCACACATCTACCCAAGTAGGAAACACAACCATCTGGGAACTTAAGCTGTTTGACCCATTCACACAATGTTTTCTTCTGTCTCTGATCTAGTGTGTAACAAGCCTTTGGATATTTATTAGTTCGATGGTCTTTACCAAGTTCAGGTCTACTATAGAACAGCTTAACATCCTCACGAGCTTTGGCATGATCTTTTATCTTACCCTGGATATTCATAACAGTGTTGAACACATTTTCAAATACATTTTCTCTATGTGCATCACATCGAGGTTATGATGAATCTGGTTAGTTTTCCAATAAGGCAAATCCCAAAATATGCTCCGTTTCTTCCAACCACATTCACCACGGTGGATCTCCTATTCACACGTTCATTATCTACATCAGTAACCTTCAACAACCCGAGTTTATCTATTTCATTTAATATCTGTTCAGCACTTCTGATGGGTGGAGGCAGCATTTTTTCCACACGATTAACTTCGAACTTCTTTTTGTCCTTTCTGAATGCATGATTAATCGGCAAGAACTTTCGGTGATTATCGAACCATGATGTTTTACAACCATTAGGCAATGAGAAAGCTTGTGTATTCTCCATACAGTACGGAAAAGCATACTTGTCAGCTGTACTCCAACCAGACAACATCGAGTAAGCAGGAAAGTCACTAATTGTCCACATCAAAGCAGCTAGCAAATTAAAATTTTGTTTCCGAGAAACATCATAAGTGTCAACTCCATTCTCCTACAAATGTGTTAACTCAGATATCAATGGTTGCAAAAACACGTCTATTTTTTGTTTTGGATTATTTGGACCTGGAACGAGTGCAGTCAAAAACATATAATTCTCTTTCATGCACATCTATGGGGGTAAATTGTAAGGAGTCACTATTATCGGCCAACACGAGTATTGCTGACCAGATTGCCCAAACGGTTGAAAGCCATCAGTAGATAATCCCAATCTCACATCACGAGGCTCAACAGCAAATGATTTGTTTATTTTGTTGAAATGCTTCCACGCCTCTGAATCACATGGATGACACATTGTCCCTTCATCACAAACATGTTCATGGTGCCATCATATATCAGTAGCAGTCGCTTTAGAGGCATATAATCTTTGTAATCTTGGAGTTAGAGGGAAGTAAAACATCCTTCTGTATGGAATTGGCTTATGCTTACCTGAAACTGTTCTCTGTTTGTACCGCGAATGCCCACAGAACTTGCAAACAGATAACTCAATATCCTCTCTCCAAAATAACATACATCCTTGTTGACAACGGTCTATTTTTTCAACAGGTAAACCAATTCCCCGAACTAGTTTTTTGGTCTCATATAAACTCCCTGATAATTTGTTACCGGGTGGTAACGCTTCCTTCATTGCTTCAACAAAAGAGTCAAAACACTTTTCAGACAAATGATTCTCGGATTTGATATACAAATGGTTATCATGATCCGCATGATTATTTGGTTGTCTAGAGCTGCTACTAATAATAGGTTCCCCATGACGAATCCATTCAAAATAATTTTCAACAAACCCATACTTGTACAAATGCAACTTAACTTCATCCACATGTTGAAAGAAACGGTTGCTACATTTTTTACATGGACATTTGATCTCATGCCCATTCATAAAAACAGGTTTACTAATTGCAAAACTAACAAATTCTTCAACCCCGTCAATAAATCGATGATCAAGTAGTCCATTAGCCATATGTCTCATATACATCCATATTCTATCTCTACAAGCCATTTTATGAAACCTATACAATAAACTTAATCCATTTTAATATAGCAGAACCATACAAATATAGAAAAGAGCTGTTATTAAGAAAATTCATATAACAGATGCCACAATGAAAGTAACAAAAAAAAATTGCTCACTGGAGCCACAATGAAACTAACAAATATACTTAGCTAATGAACTATAAGAAAGATTTGATAAATATAATGATATGAGGGAATGGAATATTAATGTTATGTCTTTAGGAATGAAATTCCATGATTTATTTCAAATTCATTATTCCAGCCACAAAGAATTATTCCAAGTCTTTTAGACCCTAGCATTTATGTTAGAACATGATAACCAATTCAGCTAAAAATGAACATAAAGTAAAATGAAATTTATGTATTGGAATAAATAGTAAAGTTGCTATTAAATACCACTACCATTATAGAGTCAGGAGATCATAAAACATAATAATTATACATACAAGCAACACATCAAATAAATAGACGTCCACATAATGGATAACGTTAAATTCAAGTTTGAATTGAGAGAAAGTATTGGTTATGGTAATTTAATTGCATAGATTAATATACAGTCTAGGAAAGTTAACGATAAAAAATCTTATTTCAAACTCTAAAAATTATAAGTTCAGACACATATAAATCAACCAAGATTCTTTAAATTGAACTCGATGCTCACAACAAACTAATTTGTTAAGTAGAGATTTAATGTGACAAAATATAAATGACCAAGAGTCTGATATGTCGAATAAAATATCAGGGACTCAATTCATAAAAATTTGGATGTTCAGAGCAAAAGAAGAATTTTGTAAACCCAATTAATTTGGAATCATTGTACATAAAATACATGAATAATGGAGCACTTTTGATGTTTAATTATACTAGGAGTGTTCTAATTTATTATGACCCAAGAAATCATGGATTGAAGCTTTTCTGGTTTCACCCAGCAAATTGTAGGAGCAACATGGCCTTGTGATGCATAATGAGGCAGATAGGAGTAGGAATATGTTGAGTGATTGCTTGAGGTTGCTAACCTTGTGAGGAGATAAAATCACTAAGAGTATACTGCAGAGCCTTGAGGATACAGCGGTTAATGTACAAAACTTTACTTGGTTGAGACTTGAGGGTTTACTGGTGAGAGATGAGGAGAAAGAAGGGGAAGAATGTGCTAAACTGAGACACGAGGTTCCAAAATAAATGGACAGAATGATATATTAACAGACTTCCTAAGAGATGTTTGAAAAGGATTTGTTCCACTTCTACATATCCTCTTTGAACATATTGACCAATCCAATTAGAGAGGTTCATCTAATTTTCTTTCATCAATAAGGAACCAACCAAAAATTAGATTGGATAAACTAAACAGTTCTAAAAATGATGTGGAAATACTAAAACAAATCAAAATAAATTTTTGTTCAAGCATAGAGAAAATGACCGTTACTGATAAAATTGACCATTAGATGTTAGATGATATATAGGGATAACTCTTGAATTCACATGAATCCAATAAATATGTCCACCATAAAAACTACACTGGATGAAGTAAACAGTTGAAATATAAAGCAGAAACACTCAACAAACCAAAACAAATTTTCATTCAAACAACTTATAAATTAGGCTAAATGACTGTGACTCATGAAATTAAGCCTTCGATTGTATGTAGTGATAAATCCTCAATCACAAGTATTCACAGGAATCCAGTAATTATGTCCACCACATCCCTCATATTAAAAGGCGAAGTAATCCTATCTGCCTCGTTGTAGCTTATCATGGATGCACTAAATTATAAACCAGTATCAATATTAAACTCTAAATCCCATGTTAAGGGAGAAACCCCTAAACCCATTCAAAATTAAGAAGTTAACTCACCTAAAATGAATCAAAATTCACAAAATCCAGTCCATTGATGGCAGAGAGAGGTCTGAATAGGCTGCTGAGTAAATGGAACAAAATGTTATAAATCGATGACTTTCAATGTCAGAACTTCAAAAATTGCAATTAAGTCACCATAACTTCCAAAAATGCTAGAGATAAGAAAACCCATTACAAATTAAAGCAAACAAATTCAAAAACAAGAACATAATTCACCTAAATGAAGATATATGCGGTCCAAAATGTTAGAACAGAGAGGTCCAAATGTCAGAACAGAGAGGTCCAAATGTCTGAATTCGAACTCAGACAGAAAGAAAGAACGAGGTGAGGGGTGGCTGGTGTTTAGCTGAAAGAGAAGAGGCGATGAGCTTGAGAGAGAAAGAGAATTAGGGCGCTCATATTGTTCACACAGAGAGAGAGCGCGCGTTGAGACAAAAATAAGACAAGGAAATAAATACAAGGGGGGAAAAACTTTTCCTTTTCCCGCTAATCCAAATTAATTTCATTTATTTTTTATTTTTTATATTACCAGCGGATTTCGATCGGTGACTTAGATATTCCGACGGTGAATTCTTCAGCTAATAAATTACCAACGATTCGGCCAGAAAAATTAGAAATTTGGGGCGGTTTTGTAATTCCACTACAATTCCGCCGGTGATCAGTAGTGGTTATAATTCCACCGGTAATGCGCAGGTGATTTGGAGCGGAACTAATTCCGCTGGAAAATTCTGCCGGTAATTCTCGATTTTCTTGTAGTGATAGAAGTATTTTCAATATCGCAATTTTATGATAAGATCACAGTTTGTTATAACAAGAGTTTTTTATTATTATAAAATGTCTTGTTAGCTGCATTAACTTGTTTAAACTAATATATTGATCACCTGAATTTATTTAAAGTGATACGTTAATCTCCTGAACTTGCTTGAAGTGATCTATTAGCCACTTGAATTTGGTTAAATGACATATATTTCAATTTGTTTAAATCTATAAAAATTCAAAACTTAAAAAATAAAGGTCTGATTCGTGATTCTAAATCTTTAAAACAAATTAACTTTCTATTTTTACACATTTATGACCTTTTTATAGATTTAGAAACTTAAACATTACAATTTAAGCAAGTTTAGGATCCAATGAGAAATTATATTAAAGTCAAGATCACAGATAGCAAAACGGAACTATAAATGTGATAGCAGTAATAAATAATAGATGAATTATTTCTTATGACATGAATGTCATCAACACTTTTTTCAAAAAAAATGGTTCAAAATCGAACTAAATAGTTCACTCATGGAAACATTAGGCACCTCTACTAGTTTGTCATTCAATTCATATATTCCTTAATCAAAACAAACTTTGGATACACCAAACCTAGCTTCAAAAAAATATATCTTTCAAAAACATCTAAAACAAACATTGACTACGTTTTTTTTTAATTCCGCTAAAAACTTCCTTTCAAATAAGAGCATCATCTTCAATATCACCCATCTCAACTTCTTGATGATAATTAAAATAAAATAAACAACATATACAAACAACAAAACAAAATAAGGATCTGATTGAAATCTTATATGAAGTTTTGCTAATATTATGCACTTTCAGAACATTGTCCTCAACTATCAACAACATCTAGTAAAATTAACTGAAAATAAATGAAATAAAAAATTACGACTTTGAAAATGATTCACATATCGTATTCAATTTACCGAGAGCTTCGAATGCTTCATATTCACTTCATTCAACATCTTTCTCATCAACATCTTTCTAATTTTTATCACTAAAAAACGCCTTCACCAACCGCCTTCTTAACAACATCATTTTCATTTTCCTTCTTAACATACGTGTGAGATTTCCTTTAATAAACATCAAACTTATTAACATCATCAACATCTTCATCTTTATGACCACCATCAACGCCCTCCCTAACATCAACATCAATATCATCATCATTAACCTCAACTTACTTATCCTCCCCATTCTCATCACCACTATCTTCATTCTCATTATTACAACTTTCCTCCTCACCACTGATATCTTCATTCAAATGCTTTCGGATTTAGAGGTCTTCTCATCTTCCACATCAAAACCCTTTATGCATCCAAATTCATTCACACCCCCTTCTCAGAAATATTAACTTTATCAAAATCCTCATTCTTTTCACGACTCATATCAAGATCCCTATCAGCATCAAAAACATTTTTAGAACCCACGTTCTTCTTAAAATCATTTGCTTTTAAATCAACATCACCACTCTCAATAAAAATCTATAACAAAACAAAAGATTTCAAAGAAAATAACCTAATGAATATTAAAAAACTAAAAATAATAACCAATAAAATAAATTTTTTTTAGTATTTCAATTTTTTTTAGTCAATTTTATGAAATTTCAACTAATTTAATCCTATTTCAGACAATTTCAACACATTCAAACATTGTCGCCAACTTAAAGTACGTTATAAATTGTTTATATAAAATGAAATTCAACACGCAC
Organism: Euphorbia lathyris; assembly: GCF_963576675.1. Lineage (NCBI taxonomy): Eukaryota > Viridiplantae > Streptophyta > Magnoliopsida > Malpighiales > Euphorbiaceae > Euphorbia > Euphorbia lathyris. Next base: position 81,370,340 of record NC_088914.1, on the reverse strand, counting down.
GCACGTGTGTGTGTGTATACACCTCTTTATCCAAAATCTTATTAAGCTTATCAAACATTTTTTTAATCAAAGCTCATCAAACATCTTAAAAGCTTTATCATATGACGAATCAATAACATCCCTTAAAGTGAGAAACAACTTCATTACACAACTGTATACACTCTATCCACTTGAATAATTCTCAAATAAATCACCAAAACCACCATAAATACCAAATTTAACACATTCAACAAACGTAACATTCTCTTTCAAATCAAATCATCAAAAGCTAAAACTTATTCTTAGAGAAAAAAATCTTGCATTCCCTTCAAAATCTTCTACTTCCTTTCAGATTGACAATACTCAACTTCATCTAACAAAAACAAAAAGCAAAACATAAAATGCAAAAACAAACATTTCTTTTAAACAAAAACACACATTTTAAATTATATTTAATACAGACATTGAAAAGAGCATGCTCTCAACTTCTCCTTTGCTATAAAATTTACCAATAAAATTTCAATTAAGCATCCCTGAACAATCCTTTTACTGAACCACGTACATCGTAAACCCTCAATTAAAAAAACAACGGGCATCCATAAAACCTATAAATCCTATGACTTTTCAAAAGTAAAGAATTTCTCTATCAAAAATTTATTGACACCAGTAATAGTTCGAATTCATAGAAATACAGTCAAAGTGATACATGGTACTGTTGGTCCCGTATAACGTGACAAGGTTAGTTCCAAGGGGGGGATATGAACTATTTAAAATTTTGTCCGTTAAGGCTGACTTCTTTTCTTTGAGAAAAGGTTTATACAGCGGCGTTAAGTAGATTTAAGACACAAGCTTAGTCCACTGGTGACTAAGTCTGCTTCTTTCCTTGAGTCAGGAGATAGCACTTAAGTCTATTCCCGAACTCGGCTTCTTAGTGCACTCAACTCAGCGTGAGTTCGTTACTTAGTCAGTTTTATAGCAAGCAATATATAAAGGAGTTTAAAGGTTAGAAATATGTTACTCAGCAGACTTATCCTGGTTCGGCCTCTCCGCCTATGTCCAGTCCCCGGAACTCGTTCCGAGCTTTTTGAATCCTCTACTGAGCTCTTTAAAGGTAGAGCATAAAACCCTTTACAACAGAAGCTGAGTATACAAGAGTACCTTCCTCTATTCCTCTACTCACTCCTATGTCTACCGCTGAGTACTATAACCGAGTACTCAGCTTCTCCTTTCTATTCTTCTAGAAATGATAAGTGTTTGTCCTAAACAACAATTTCTAAGACACTTTAGATGAATGAAATCACTCTAGAATTTTACACAAAGATTGGAATTGGTGTAAGGTTTGCTTTGCTTTTCTCACAGAACTTCAAGTATGAATTTGGTCAGCGTTTCGACTAGATTGAAGATTTGCATCGAATGAAGCATTTGAAAGGCCTATTTATAGTGACACTTCAAGCACCGGTGATTTCGAATTTCGAAATAACCGTTGGAGGCAAACGACTTCCTGTCGCTTTCATTCTGGACGTGCTCAATGTCGTTGGCCAATGAAATTCTTGTATCTTTTGTCTATGGCAGTGCTCAGCAGCTTTTCGTCAGATGAATAGAATGTTTCGCCATTTATAGTAAAGTCCTCCAGACAGTTTACTGCGTCTTCTGAGCTTTACCCAAAGTAGAAATACTTTGTCTACAAGTTGGTTCTGTTCTCCCGCTGACTTGTACTTCTTGTCGTTCAACTCAGCAGCTTCATCTTGAAGCAATTGATAGAAGGCTTCTCGATCCTTCTTCATGCTGAGCTAGCACTTTGCTTGGAACGACTGCGTTTTGTCTTCCTGGGCCGTGAGGTTTTGATCTGTTGACTTTGGCTTGACTTCCTCTTATGGGCCTTTGGGCTTTTTATCTTAGTGTCTTATAAATCAATTAACTCAACATTGAACAAACACATTAGTGTGAATAAATCAAAGCATTTAAATTTAATGTGTTATAATATTTTTATCATTCATATAAATAATTTTGTCAAATCAAAATCATGTGGAAATGTGTTTCAACAGGTACCACCTTCTTACATCTATGCCTACAACAAAATGTTCAAAAAATAATTCATAAAAACCTTAACACAATCCCCATCACAATCCAATTTGTCCTCTGAACCTAAACAAACAACTTCCACATCTTTAACAGTAACCAACAACTTCTCACCAAAATACTCATGGATTAACAATTTTCCACGCCCCTGAGAATGTTTATTATCTTTCAAAAAAAATAATAATCTACTAATAAAAAAAAGGGTTCTGATATTTACAGCCCTTAGGGCTGTAAATAAAACCCAAAAATTCATATTATTAGTGTTTATTTAGTTTTTCAATACATAAAATTTATTGATACGTAAATGCTTAAATATTTAAATACATATATTCATAATAGATTGTTATATTTCCAATACAAATAAATATTTATTTTAGAATTAAAATTCTTTTTTTTATTGTTATATGTGAATAATTAATGCTTACATACAACCCTAAGGGCTGTATATATCATTTGCCATAAAAAAAAAAGCTCACTACAAATAAGGGCTTTTAGTAATGGAAAAAATCGTTATTAAAAGTCCAAATACCCTTAGTAAAAGCTTTTAATAAGTGGAAAAGCCCATTATCGATCCCTTATTAAACGTTGCCTTGCTAATTGTTTTTAATAACGGAAATGAGTCCGCTTATTATTAAACTTACAATAATGGGAAATCAACCATTATTAAAAAAAATGTTTATAATAATTAAATATCCACTTATTATTAAAACTGCAGGAAACTTAGGCACATTTGAAGATGTTCAAACAAAGAAATATGCATTCCACCCCAATAATAACTAACATAGAGTAGATCAAGTAAGGACATTAACCGGGACATAACAAATCCACAGAGTCAAAGCATTGTGGGAGTGGCAGAACCAATGATAACAAAGAAAAAAAGGATAGAAGAAAAACAAATAGGAATTAGTACTCCTATATAAATTAATGTAAAATGAGGAAAAATAAAACCACAACAAATCAAATTGAGAGAGTAAAATGTCACAACACCTGTTGAAGACATGCAGCCACTATACTAGCGCTGAAAGATTTCATGATAACTATATATGCAATACCTGGTGCCTTAGCCTTATTAAAGTCATCAGTTGTAATACTAGTGGCAATAAGTATCATCTTAGGCAACATAAACACGTATCTGTTCTGTTTCTAGTCCATTAATCGTGCATTTGTAATAGAATCCTCTGCAGAAATCCACAAAATCTTTCTCGACTAGAACTATATCCACTGGCTAATGCTGCAAAAGTAAAAATGCAAACATAAGGGTTAATTCAAATACAAGAAGCAATTGTGATCTTATCTTGAAGAAACTCTTAACACAAACTTACCCAGATGTCAAAGAACCGTTTTTTTGTACCATACGACTTGAGACTAGTTTCAATATAGGAATCTAGTTAGCTGGAAGTTTTGACAGTATCCAATTCTTGACATCATCCACTTCATGCCCAAATTTTGAACTCACAGGTATGACCTCATCGACATTAGTAAATCTTTCATACCACTACAAACAATGTGTATCATTTTAGGTATTGAATGTATTGAAAGAAGCAAGTCATAAAGCCATAACATTAGTCCATATACTTTAATACAAAAGGAATAAACCAATCATTCTGACCTCAACTTTCTTTGCAATTTCCCTAGTTTTGATCGAGTCTTTCTTAGTCAACATTAGCAATGTAGATGGCTTATCTTCAAGGCTTCCCAAAACTTCTTCCAACATTTGATCGGTCAAGAATCAAGAAACAAGAAATTCGATTAAATAGGGAAGAAAATTATTGCAAGAAACACAAAAGACAACAGTCTGTGTTAACACAATTTCTACCATAATTTTAAGAGTGCATAATTTCTCCCATAAGTATTGTATGAATTCTTAAAGTGCTTAAATTTTGATTATTATTTTTGGTGAAAATTATAATAGAAAATTAAAGCTCTGTCATGGTTTCTAGTTAGTGGAGGTTTGTTTTTATTAGAAAAAGAAGTGAAAAAGGAAATGTAAAACATATTTTAAGACAATTACATGTTTTATTTCTCTAATCTTCATCTCTGCCATACTATTGTAAAGCTCTATCTGAAAACAAACTTCTCCATTAGATACCTAACATACTTTTAAAGTCTAAAAGTACTACATATTGTGTTTATTTTTATTAGAAACATACTGGCAAACTTATTAGGGAGTAAAAAACTGTGTCTGTGACACAAGATCACAATGAAAGACTGACAAATGACCTTCAGAATGCAAGTGAAAATTTCATGCCCACATATAAACATTAGCAATACATGATTAGACTTAAGAGAGAGAGAGAGAGAGAGAGAGAGCATAGACTAATTAGCTGACCTCCATCTTTGGAAAGATTGTTGTTGAGTTCTTGGACACCATCCTTGCTTAACATATCCTTCAATTAGATAACTACAACATCGACTTACTTCTTCAGGTGTAACTTTGCCATCATAATCCCTGCCAACAATGAACATAAATTAATATAAGTTTGTAGGTCCAGTTGCATGAAGAAAGGGGCTACAAAGGTGTATTAACACCTGAACTTATAGTTAAACAAAACCTGAGGACATAACATACAAATTTTTTCACATAACAGGCATGGCCACTTTGCATCTAAACATGCAATCTGCACACAATGGGGGGGGGGGGGATAGTCTCTTATTTATGAGCAAGGATTTAGTTTTAGGATGCACATAAAAGTTAATTTTAAGAACCTACAAGAGAGGTTTATGTTAGGAGTTTCTTGAGCATGCATTAAAACAGTATGTCTTAAAGAACAAAGTAAAATTTCAGATGGTTTAAGGCTTAGCAAATATTGTCCACTAGGTAATGTAAAAGAACAAAATTTAGAAAAAAAATAGAAAATCTTTAAGGATCAACTTGACTATCAAGAAAAGGACAGTGTCAAGTCTAGATAAACTAAGAAAAATACGAGAAAACTACACCCAAAGCTAAGAGCTTTAGACAAGCGGTAACATTCATTGCTAGTACAAACATGTTATAAAGGCAAGCTTCAGCCATTTCAATTTTTATTTCCAAAGCATATAACATTTATCAAATTACATAGCCACAATCTAGTTATGTAACAGGGCTATATGTCACATAATCGATTTATTTGAAATCCTAAAAATCAATAGCAAAAAGTCCATCATTGAGTTACATTCAGGGTACAAAGAGCAACCTTAAGTTCTAACACTATAAACAGTATATCTTCCAATTGATGGTTAATTATAGACCATGCTACATATATAGAAAACATGTATGTGCATATCTTTTACTTGAGTGGATGATATAGAAGCATGTCAAAGTAATACTATAATAACAGGACAGTCAGAAAAGTATTATCTATGAATAGAATGATCCACCTGTCTAATTTTTGCCATCAATCACCAATTGTAGCATCAACATGATCAATTTCTTTCTCAAGATTTTGGAGCATTGCATCAACCTGGAGTACAATAAGTGACCCATACTATAGCAGGTAAGTGCCCAATTTGCAAATGGAAGCCTAAATGTAAGGGAATGTTCAAGCTGAGATGGTAATAGTATATTCTAATTGTTACCCTTTCTATTAGAGAGGAAGAAACATCATTATGGTCATCTACTTTAGAAGCACGATCATTGTCCTCTCGGTCAGCTCTATAAGCTTTAATGTCCTATTGTTCACCATTTGTCCTTTCTTCTCAACCATGCTATTGTAAAGCTCCATCTAAAAACATATTTCTCCATTAGATGCCTAACAAGATTTTCAGGCCTAAAAGTACTACATATTCCCTAAAACACAATTCAAATGACTTCCTGAGCAAATTAAAAATCAGTTTTAGCACATATGAAGGGACATTTCCTTATGATAGGAAAAATAGAATAAAATCTACATAAAATTGATAATGCAAGCTTCATGATACCTCCTTATTGACAAGGCTTAAAAACACTTCACGTTCTCTGATGACTGACTACAAGATTCGATAAACAAAAATAAGAATCAACTTACAGAGAACATCCAAACTATTGTTTTTAAAATTGCACAATCAACAAAGCCTCTTTTTATATTTCTTTTTTTATATACAAAGCAACCTCTAACCAGAAAACCTTATTGGCTTTCATTTGTAAGCCATGGGAAGTAGGGTTTATACCACTGGAATCCCAAGTAACCAGCATGGTCAAGGAATGAAAGGGCTTGACCAAAGCAGCCTTCAAAAATTACCATTAAAAACTTAAAATTCCAACCCTTGCAAACACTACAAGAAAATAGCTTTTATGTGGGGAGTTTTTTCCCCACAAAATATCAAATTTTTGCCACTATAGATTTTAGTGGCAAATATTGAAGTTGCCACTATAAGTGTGCCACTAAAACCTATAATGGCAAAAAAACAGTTTGCCACAAATAGCTAATATTTAGTGGGAAAATCAAACTTGCCACAAAACACATATGCACCACAAAAACATGCATCTACTATGGCAATAATAACGCCACAAAAGATATATTTTTGTGGCGTAATATTACCCCTCAATAGGCAGAGCTAATGTGGTGAAATAAGACGCCACAAAATCTAACTCAGTTGTGGCAAATAAACAGCGACACAAAAACTAAGTTTTTGTGGCCAAATTTTCTCCATAAAAAGTAACTCTGTTGTGGTGAAATAATTTTTTATATCTGCCAATGGTAGACAATTTCAATGTTATTCAAAATGATACCAAAATTATAATGAACAAAAATTAAATATATATAACATAAAATATAATAGTCATCAACAATTAAAGCACCACTTTACTTAAACTTGAAAATTGCAATACAAAATAGTTGCACTCTATAACTAGAACTTATAGAATGAGGAAGCATTTCAATGTAAACATAATTGTAAGACCATAATCATATATGGCATTAATTTAAAATAAATAGGTTTCCTTTTCCATAATGGTATCAAGTCAACTAAATAGTTTACGTTTCCAAAAGAAAATGATAAAAGTCCATGTATCGAAGTAGTTTAACTGCAAGAAGCCCAAGTGTAGAAACACTATCTTTCTCCACCTCGTGCTCGGAGAACTTTTACCGGACTTCACCTCTCACAGACGGTGGTGGTTTAAGATGTTTTATGAGTTGAGACACAACACATCACTCCACGATCATATTCACAATGTCCTCTACAAATAAAAGGAGACCAAGCTACCTGAAAAATAAATTTTAATCAGTATGATGCCTTAAAAAAATTACAAACCTAGTAATCCAACTTGTTTCAGTAAAGAATGAAAATCAATCCACACTATCATGCTAAACTGAACATATACCTTGTTTTGGTTATCCAGATTGTATGTAATTAGGACATTAGGAAAAGCAACTAATAATGAAAGATCTGAATTTCACATAACTTGAATGGAGCACACCTACTGATTCAAAAATATTAATGGCTTACCTCATATCATACAATTTAACTAAAATGACAACTATCAGGAGGACAAGGATAACCATAAAACTATAGTACAACTTCACATAAAATACTAAAACCTCATGTATTTAATTTCACAATGGTTTCATAGATTTTCTTGCCTGGACTAGGTACAAGTAAAGAAAATCAATGTAATAGCTATTTATTATACAATTCACATTATTCCATTATTTTGGCCCATATTTGAGGATGTAACCATGTATGATCACAATCAAACCATGTATGCCATAACCCATTCCATATGGCAGAACAACCAACCTTCAATAACCACTTTTTGTAATCTGAAGCAACCATTCAATTTCAGAACTGAAGCGAAAAACTAATAAAATTATTCATATCCATATGGTTATTCAATCTCGAAATAAACCAACAACTGCTGAGAATATAAACTTCCAAGGTAAGACCAAATAGAAGCAATGAGCTTGATATAATTTGAAATTGTTCTGCTACATCAATAATTGGTGAAACAAGAAAAAACAACATATTTTTCCGTTAGCGAAAGCCACAATGGTAAAATGATTCTTGTTAAAGAAATATGGCTTCACACTTCCAACTTCCAATTTTCTTTCTCAGAAACTTGTACATATTCAACATTTATCAAATAACTTTTGGACTCATCTAAATAGATATGAGAAAGAAAATTAATTGAAATTCTAGAGAAACAAACAGAGAAAGGATGATCACAAGCAAAGAATGAAGCCATTAAGTATTAAAAGACAGGCTCAGTTTCAAGAACACCACAAAGAAAGCAGTAAAGGCATAATAAAAGTCAGAACAGATTCCAAAATGGAAAAGAAACTAAAGGCCGATATATCAATCTAACCATAACCCTTAAAAAACTCTACCTTTCAGAATCCTTCGGCTATATTTTTTTTCTATTTCAATATATGTACATATGTTCATGTTGAATCTGTAATAAAATAAGAAACGAATAAAATTATCTCAAAATAGGAATTGAAGATAATGGCAATGGACTCACAATCTCATCTTCATCAAAGAGGCATTGGTTTAGGGGCATACCCAAAAACTAATGAAATTACTTTCCTAGGTTCAAAGTAAACTAATTGCTATTTCAAAAGAATTGAATGCTAAAACCATCAGAGTCAAACTCCCCAAACCCCTAATTAAAGTTTGTTTACAGGATTTGGAAATAAGAATCATTCTTCTTCATTGCCCCCTGCACTTACCATTTTCTTTTAGAAATTTAATGTACATAGTTTAACCAATCATTTTGAACCAGAGACATAATAAAGAACCCATTGTAATTACATCCAAACACAAGCACAAGAATTCTAGAGTGACCCGAAAAGGGGGAACTCAAGGATCCCCAAAATATACCAAAATCCATCAAGGTTGCAGACTATAAATTCAATACAAGCAAAACTCAAGGTAATTCACCAAGGGATTCCAAACAACCCCAAAGTGTCAAACTGGACTTATAAAAAACCCAGCTACATAATCCAGGAACACATAATCCAGCAACACGAAAGGCAACCAGAGCAAACCAAACACGGATCCCCACTTAAAGCCAAATTCATCACAAACAAAGGGGGAAAAGTCATCAATTTCTCTAAGTAACCAAGCCATTTTTTGATTCGGAAATATAAAATACATAAAGGCAACATCTGGCTCCAAATTTTTTAAAGAGCTCATCTTTAGCAAGCAACAAAATGACCTATTAAATAAATTGAAAAGGGAATCGCAAGAGCACAGTAACTTCAAAATAGAATTAGAGAGTAAATAAAAATTTGGGTTTGCAAAACAATAAAAAGTTTACCTTATTACAGGTGGATTTTGAAGCTCAGATAAAACAATTTTGGGTTTGACGGAGCAAGTTTCTTCAAGGAAAAACGCATGGAATAGAAGCCACTGCCGTTTGAAGCTGCAAAATCAGTGAGATCAGAGGACGGAAGATGCGAAATCACCAGTGAACGATCGTCTCCATTTAGATCGTAAGACAAAGAGATGTTTGCTGCCATTGACAGTGAAGAAAAAGAGAGCCATTGTCGATCGAAGAAAAAGAAACGGCGCTAGAGAGCGCCCAAGAGAGAAAAAGATGGATTAGGTTACAATAGAGAGAGAAATAATCACGTTTTCTATAGAATATAATAGGGTTAAAGTGTAAAAATACCCCTGACATTTTAGGTCACGAGCAATTTTATCCCTAACATTTAAAATTGTGCAATTTTACCCCTAATGTTGGAAGCCAAGAGCAATTTTACCCCTAACGTTAATAAATTGGGTCAATTTGAGAAATCATTCATAGTGTCGGAAATTGAACGAATTGATATGCAATTGGTGCAAAATAATGAAAAAAAGACTATATTTTATAATAGTGTCGGAAATTGACCCAATTTATCAACGTTAGGGGTAAAATAAACGTTAGGGGTAAAATTGCACCATTTTAGACGTTAAGGATAAAATTGCTTCTGACCCAAAACGATAGAGGTATTTTTATACCTTAACTCAATATTATATTAAAAATGAAATATGTATCATTTGAGTATATAAAATATTTTTCCTTTGTTTAGGCGGTCAAAGTTGCGGATCTTTTTTTCATAAAATTTTGAAATTTTGTGGGGAACACCATAAATTCCCCACAAAATATATTTTTGTTTAGTGGGGACTTCTAAATTCCCCATAATATGTGCATTTTTTTATGGCGATTATAAAAACCCGCCACTAATATATTACTATATGTGGCGATTTCCAAACTTCCCCACAAAACAATCCCTTTTTGTGGCGAACACGATTTTCGCCACAAACGTCTTACATTTAATGGCGAATTAATTTCTCCCACTAATATTTCGCCACAAAAAATAGATTTTTGTTGTAGTGAAATGATGAAGCTAAAATTGCAAGTGTATGACTAAGTTCACAGAACTGCTCTTGTTTATCTAATATTATTGCTCTAACTAGTTCTTATGCCTAATGTGCTCCTGGTGTGGCCATCTCTTTCAATGCCACATCCTCTTCACTACTTTTAGATTCCTTCATCTTGGTAAGCTCTTCTTCCTCTTTCTCTTCTTCCTCCTAAAACTTATCAATTTCAAACTGACTTAGCAAACCAAAAATGACAAGGTTCCTTCTGAAAGAGAGAAGTTTGTAGGTCACAACTTGATGCAAAAGGTTTCAAATTTCTTATTTAACTAAATTAAGGTTATGTGTATTCTCTTAAATTAAGAGAGCAATTAAGGAGGATATCATGATTCCAATAACAAGAATAAAAACAATAATAACCTTGATAAGCTCTTCCTGCATCTCAATGTACCACAATTTTCTCCTCTCAAAAATAGAATCTTATGATGGTAAAGATGTAACACCAATAGTATCTACAACCTCATCAGGCAGAGAAGATAGTGTTGCTTGAACAGCTTCCTCTGGGTTCAACTTTCCAGACACAGTAAAGGCCATGCATAAGGTTTCAAACCAGAAGATTCACATGCAATTGAAATTTAGCATATACACGTGATCCATTTATCTGTAAGAAAAAAGGAGTAAAAAAGGATTACTAGGGTTCTCCAGATCACCTTGAAAGGATCAAAAGTGAAGATGGAACATAGTGATTAAGAGAGAGATTCAGCCAACCACGAAGCTGTAGTTAAGATCCAGGAAGATGACAAATTAACATATTGAACTTCATATTAACAGATCAACATTAGTAGATACTAACTTGGAAAATCATCTACAGAAGCAAAATACACAAAAGGCTAATCTCAGAAAATCACCAACGTGGTTTAAAGTTCATATTAAACCAAAACAGAAAATACTAAAAACACAGAGTTTTTTTAATAGAGCTGATTGAAAGCCTAAATAAAAATGAAACACCAAATTAAACAAGTCCATGACTAAAATTAATTTGATTATATCTGAAAACCTTAAATTCATTAAGCAAACAAAGAGCAAAGGAAACCCTTGAGGAATCAAAGTGTGAGGAAGTAACCAACAAATTTGGACGAAGAGCTCAATCACGTGAAAGGGTTTCAAGAAGTACATGTTTCTCTAGCTTCAAGTGATGGCCATCGGAGATGATATGGTGGTCTGCGTTGAGTGGTAGTCACACAGGTGAATTAGGTTGAGAGCAGCTTGCGCATGTGACGAATTGAGGGGTGGTTGAGAAATTCAGAGAGAAACAAATTCAAACTAGGGTTTTTGTCTGAAATTTTGGAGCATTTAGGGGAAGCCAAATTTGAGAAGGAAACGATTTGGATTTTTGAGTTTAGGAAATGAAATTTGTGGAGGGAAATGAAAGAGTAGGAAACGAAATTTGTGGGGGGAACCTAATTAGCATTTGGGCAGTAAACCCAAAACTTTTTAGTAAGCAGTTTATTTGTTAATATTCCAAATAAGGGTTTTATTTTTGCTATAAAAAAATCTATATGCCTTCTATGCTTACTTTGTTTTTTACAAAGTAAGCTTTACTTTATTTTTTTTACCCTTGGATAAGCTCACTTTATCAAAGTTCATCATCATCCAATGGTGGAAAAAACAAAGTAATGCTTACTTTGTAAAAAACAAAGTAAGCATAGCCTAACCCAAAAATCTAATAATGAATTTATTGGTTATTATTACAATTTATAATTGTTTATATTTTTCTAAAATAATTATTTTGCTATCAAAACCTTTAAATACGTGATTTATTTGTTACTATTTCAATTGATAACTATCTACATTTCTCTAATATAATTATTAATGGGTTTTAATTTTACTAAAGAAATAAAAATAAAAATGTTTTAATTTAGAATCTACATTTCTCTAATACAATTATTAAGGGGTTTTAATTTTACTAAAGAAATAAAAATAAAAATGTTTTAATTTAGAATTCATTAATATAAGGAAATTTTAGTAAAAATTAACAAAAAAGTGTTTTCCTTATTAATAGTAATAGAATTTATCCTTATTATATATATATGAAAAATATACTTTTAATAAGTGTTTTTTACACCCTTATTAAATTTTGCTTACAAATACTCATTTTTCTTGTAGTAGCTCATCAATCTCAAACTTTACTTTCACACCACCAACATCAATATAAAAGGAAGAACTATTTGATGACCCTCCCTCATAATAAAACAATGATTCAACCGGTTCTTATATACCAAATCACATATATCAGCATACTTAACAAAACAACTTTTCCTAAACAATCTCCACTTCTTTTTACTAAACCTTGATTTCATATATCTCAAAGCATGAATATCACTATCTATTTACACATAATATCCTAATTTCGAGTTGACTTGAAATATGAACCCCCAAGTTGACAAGAATAAAAGAGAAATAAACAATTAACTTAAAACAATTATCAATACAAAACATCACAAGGACATATAATTTAACACAACTTCAAACTATTTGACACAAATTCAGACAATTTAAAACAACTTCAAACAATTTCACAATATTTCAGATAAATTCAAACAACGTCACTTCTCCATAAAAAAGAATGACTGAAATTCAAAAAATCCATATAGAACCAACAAATAATAAATAATAAGAATATTACAGTTAAAACAAATTCAAAATGTTATTAGAAATAAAAATAGAGTAAGATTGAACTAAATGAAATACAAAAAATTGAAGTTAGAACCAATTTAACATAATTTCATGAAAACTTAAAACAAAATTAAATCGATTTCATCTAATATGATTCAATTTCAACAAATTTTGTTTACGTTTTGTAGGGTTTCATTCAATTTCTTCCGATTTTAATGTGATTTGCTTTAATTCATCCAAGTTAACATTCAACAAAAAGAATTCAATACAACACAAATAAAAACAACAAAGATAAACATAAAACTTATATGAAATTGATTAAAAAAAAGTGAAAAGGATATACATACCTCTAATTTTTTAACACGCGAAATTTCCTACCAATCAGATTTACATCGAAACTTTTTCACTTACTTCTTTGATGAATTATTTCTTAACTTATTCATTGTCTTTTCTCATAAAATCATTCCACTACCATACTTTTCCTTCTTATAAGAAGAATTGATGTTCTTCTCCATGACATTTTTCACATAAATTTCTTTATTTTCATCACCATGCAACTTTTTTCCTAAATCTTTCTTCTATTTTTTAAAAAGTCTATCACCATCCACAATATTTTTCCTCTTTCGATTCTTATCAGACAATCAATTAGATCAAAGGTTTATCTTCATAATGAGAATTAGAAAAAGTAGATGAATTATTTTTGACAGGAGTACTAAAATATAATTTATTGTCACCTTTAACCATTTTCGAATACAACACAAAAAGGAAAAGAATACAAAAACACACAATACAGGTTGGCTGCATAGGCGTCTGCCTGGGCCTCCGTTTGGAATTTGTTTCAAATTTGATAATTATTAAGACTCCTATGGTTAAAGAGTATGTAGACTTTGATTTATAATAAAATTAAGTGCAACCCTTTATTACCCTGCCTTTGGACTCGTATTTTGTTTTCCCCTGCCCTGAAGGACGAGCGTATGAAATAAAAGGGGGATTATCATTTACTTTTATTCCTGATTTTCTTAATAATATGAGGATATATGTTTTGTTTTTATTTTTATTTTTATTATTTATGATTATTATTATTATATAATTTTAATAATTATTTTTTTTCTTAAACCAAAATGTTAATATATATTCAATCTAAAATGACTAATATATATTGATCTACTCGTTACAATATATTTTAGGGTACAAGTAATTTTCACTAATTTACTCATACTATTGAGTTAATCGCATAACAACCTTAAATTTTTTATGGTGGGTATATTTATAAAATCAAAATGAAAATTATAATTTAGTAGGACAACAATTTATAAGAAGGTCTGAATGTTTATGGACCATTTCTTATGCTTAAAAGTAATATATGTATTTTTTATAGGCTTATGTGGGCTAGACTCAGTATTTGAGTTTTATGATGTGATTTAATAAAAAAAATGAGTTTGTTTTGAAATATAACATATGGAGTTAATTACATAACATATATCGATCAATTTTTTTTTATATTGGAGGCTTAAGATTTGTTGATATGTTAACTGCTAAATTTGGGGTTTTATTGTTTGACTTCACTATCAATATTCTGTGCTATCTGTTTTATAATTTGTATGAGAAGTATTGTGGGACTTTATTGGAGAAGAATAGTTAGTTTGCTGTGTAAGAAGGTTAGTGGTAAGTCTCTACTTGCTAAATCTTCACTCCGCTTGAAACGTTAAAGTTAAATTTAGCCTTTATCCCTTACTTATTTTACTATTTGGTATTTATTGTCTAGGGCCTCTAAAATGCGGGAGACGGCATTATACAATGTAATTGAAAAAAAAAACTCAATACCTTAAACAGTCAAAATAATAACCAAACGAAAAATATGAATGCAAACGATGGTCAACATTGAAAAAAAATCAAGTCAAACTCAAATAACACGGGAACAATAAATGGTATGAGTCAGATTTGGATTAACGAGAAATATATTGTGTTTTGTGTTTTGTGTTTTTTTGCCTTTTATGGGCTCTTTTTGCTCTTTGTAGTCATTTCCATCCCTTTGTGGATATTGTATTTGCTTTAGTTTGTAATCATGTAAGATTTTATTTTTCACATTTTGCTTGTTGTACTTTTTTTATGTTTTGTCTAATGAAATTACAAGCATTTCTCAATAAATAAATGGTATGAGTAAAAAAAAAAAAAACAGTACCTGAGAAATGAAATTTTAAAATACAAGCACGTGAGGAAAATATGGCAGTTAGCTAGCGAAATGTAACCGCAAATGATGGCATTTTACATAAACTCCTTTTTTTCTTAAATGACATGCCTTGACCCAATTCAAATCTAATCAAGCCCAACCTTTATATGGGCCTGACTTCAAACTACTTATAAAACTCAAGTCAAGCCCAATAATATATATAGCTGGAAAAAATATAGGGAAAATTACACAGAAATTCATCTTTTAAAAATTATTTACAACTACGTCAAGTTATAATTTGAGGTTATGTCAACCTGTTAAAATCATTACTTTATATTAAAAGGATTAGAATTTATAAATTAAAAGTCTAGAATATATTTTGTAGGGTTTATGATTTATGAATTAGAGTCTATAATTTTTAAACTATGGTGTAAAATCATAATATATAGAGAATAATGACATATTAAGAATTAAGTTTGATGATATGACTCAGTTGTAATTTTGTAGTTAATTATGATATTCATGTATTTGACCCAAAAAATATATCATAAAATCTCTAATTTATTAAATCATTGTCCTGCCTAAACCTTAAAACTCCGAAACTCTAAATCCTAAAGTATTTTATAAAAATGATTTATTTAATTTGTTGATATAATCATAAATATTTTTTTAAAATTGAATTTCTTTGTAAATTTCCTTAAGTTGTATGTGTTATTCATTATAGAAAGATATTAAATGGAAATATCTGGAGAATTATCTCCGGTTAGTTTCAGCCCATGGAAAAATTAGAGGATTTGAGCGATTTAGGCTTGACAGTTTAGCCATTTTAAAAGATGGGCTATTTATATAGTTTTAGCCCATGTTCATGTATAAATCTTCAAAAAAGGTTGTGATCTCTAGGGGTGCAACCGAGCCGAACCCTAGCTAGGTTCGGTATTGGCTCATTAATATCTCGAGTCGCACCCTCTCGAATCGAGCTTTGACGAGCTTTGACCAAGCCGAGCTTTATTCGAATCTGACCGAGCTTTAACCGAGCCGAACTTTTATCGAGCAAGAACTTTCACCAAATTCATCATACATGCATAGAATAAGTAGCGTAAAAAAATAGAAAAGCCTTATGTTATACTCTATATAAGTTTAAAATATTTATAAAGAAAAATAATCATGGTATTGTCGAGATTCTAGAATAGTATATGGTACTTGTGATCGGAAAACACAAGCTCGGAGAAAAATTTCAAACAATGACATATATATTAAACTTTGTAATGTATTTTATTTCTTATCAAAACCTAATTATCTCGCTAAAGACTCAAATGTCTAAGTTTTTTTTGTGTCTTTTTTGTATGGGTTAAATCTTATTTGAGTTGTGAATTGTGATAAAACTAATAATAATCGAACCTGCTCGCGAGCTTTCAAACCGAACCTGAGAAAGCTCGAACTCAGCTCGTTAGTACTCGAGCCGATCCCGAACTCGAGTCGAACCCTATCGAACCGAACTTTGATCGAGCTTTTACCGAACCGAGCTCGAATAGTTTGCAAACTACCAAGACTCGTTTGCACCCCTATGTAAAAAAGTTTTTTTTTTTTAGCAAGAAATTCGGGGGTCCCTTCACTCAAATGCATGAAACTAGTACACCTATTGTAAAAAATTTCAATAAAGCACAACATTCGTAAAGGAAACAGAAATGGAACAAATATCGACATAAACTTTAGTAAAATAAAATGTCCAGACAACATAGTGCGATTTATAAATAATGAAAAAGTTTATTTTAAATTTACAAATTTGCTAGGAATACAAAAGAAACCAAAACATGCTCTAAATTACTCTTTACCTATAAACAAAATCTCGTCTAATTTAATATATAAATCTTGATGCTAAGTCATAGCTAGAACCATAATTTCTTCAATCAATCACATGAATTAGTGTTCTTCATTTTTTCTGATACATGTATTTGTAATAGATATACTGCAATATGATCTGCATCATTTCTTGTTAAGGCAAGCATCTCTAATATATATATCGACTTGTAAAATTAAATTGTATATGCTTTACGCACAAAGTTATCTGTGCACCGAGCATATAGTATAATGTCATATTATACTTTATCGGTTAATGTATAACTTGACATTAAATTATTAACCCAACACGTAATATGACATTAAATCATCAGTCGACGTAGAAATAACATGGTGCGTCGGGTTGTATACTATAATTTCTCGTATTCTGGGAAGAAAGTTAAGAAAAAAGGATACAAATAAGTCAAGTGCCACGCAGACTGCGGCATCAAGCAGCCATGGCATGTTCGCTTTGATGCTATCCCATTCGGTTGTTCTTACAAGAATGCTGCATTAATCAATAATAAGTATATATGTTGATTTTGTGGTATCCATTTGAACACTAGAAGTCAATTTAAATTTAATACTATCAGCAGTTAAAACAACGTGACATCATCTACGTGGACGAAATCAGTCCAATCTTGTAAAAAAAAATCGAGTTTATAAGACTTGACGTCACTGATAAGGAATATAAAGAAAAGAGAGATAGTTCTGAACCTGAGAACGTAAGTGAGATTAGCCACCAATGCAAAGACGAACATTAAAGGATTTAAGCCCTGTATACACAACAATGTCAAGTTTAATTAAAAGAATTAATGGATAATTAAGCTTGGAGAATAACTAGTAAGGAAAAAGATTCAAATTGGCCCTCAAAGTTGGCATGAAGGGCCAATTTATCCCAAATCAATTTTTGGGCATTAATTCAGTCCTTAAAGTCGGCAGTAGAGTGAAATTAATCCATAATTAAATCAGTCCTGAAAGTATAATATATTAGTGTATTGATAGTATGCACTGACACATAAAATAAAGCACCAACGCCAAAGTATTTTACGGATACATAGAATATAATAGTTTTTAAGTATAAAGATAGATTTCGGGAATTAAAGATTAAACATAATAAAGTTTGAGTATTAAAAATATATTATATTTTCAGAGCTGATTTGATCATGAGTTAATCTGATATTTTCTGACAACTTTAAGGACGAATTGATACTCAATTTGATTCGGACTAAATTGACCATTCATGTCTACTCTTATGGTGAATTTAAACTTTTATTCCATTAGTAAGAGTATCAATTACCTCTACACTTCCTCTTTTAATCTGGTAAAAGAAAAGAAACAAACTGGGATTAGAAAATTAAACAAAAGTTAGAAATTAATTAAGGAATAAATTAGTAAAATCATACATTTAACCATATTTGGGGAATTCGTCCACCCATATATATAGCTGCCATAAGCCATCCCAACCACTGTCCGAAAGCACTGTGTTCCACCTCACTGCCTTCCTGTCAATAGTATAATAATATAAAACAAATTGTCGTGTTTCACCTAGTGTGTGACTGACCAAGTGAATTTAGTCGGTCACCGTTAGATTTAGAAGGTGTAGATCTGAGCCGTATGATTGTTTTAATCTCGATTATAATAAAATCATAATCGTGTTATAAAATTACTGTATAAAATCATAATCGTGTTATAAAATGATGATCATACTTGAAGAAGCCTTGTCGTGGTAAATCCAACGTAAGCATTTGTGAAAGCTTTGGTTTGTAGGGGCAAGTTCACTGATGCTGCTAGAAATGTTCCATATCCTGCCTGTAATATAGGTAGTACATTTCAACATTAACGAAGTTGTCAGAACTCGAACCTAGTTAAAACCTAATTATAGATCTTATAAACGAAGTTTTCAGAACTCGAACCTAGTTAAAACCTAATTATAGATGATATTATATATCTGATAGGAAAGGCTTACGGATCTTGGAATGGGCCGGGGCTGGGAAGTAGTTTTAGGTGAGGCAGTGGCAGCTTCGTCATCTGACGATGATGAGTCATCACCAAGTCCCATAACTGAAGGGCCACTTCTGGCTGCTCTAAGGTAACTTCTAAATGGTGGTGTCCCACTTCCTGCCATTGATCTTGCTGATCTGTATTTACATCAAATTAATCAATAATATGTTGTTAATTATCATAATTAATTTACAAACACCCAATTAATTAATTAATTCAATAATTACGTACGTGTAATAAAAGAATTGACTACGAGGTCTTGCTGATGAGCCACTGGGTATAGGAATCTCTAAATCACCTGACTTGGCTCTTAATGGTTTTTTAGCATCCTCATCAACCTAATTAATCAATCATTAATTATTAATCATTTTTTTTCAAAAATTTTCAGATGCATCTTAATGAGCAGGTGAATTTGCTCATTCACCGTTAGATCGGCTTATTAAATCTAAGCCTCAGGATGCTTTGAACCTCCACTTTAGGATTCTAATAAGTCTAGATCTAATGGTGAATGAACAAATTCTACATTCTCATTAAGCTGCATGTGATCAAGACTGTCCCTTTTTGTTAATTTCAAAATTGAAAAACACAAAAATGAAATTGAATTAAAAAAAAAAAATTACATCTGGGTCCTCTTGGGTTTTCGTGCATTTCAACCATCTGTAAACATGGTCATAGTACAAACCCTGCAACACCAATACTATAGTACTGGTTGTGTATAGCTGCAATTTTAAATAATTAATGATTAATCAGATTAATGAATGATTAAGCAATGTATTATTGTAAAATAAAATTAAATAAAATAAGAATTTTATGTTTTGTTTATATATGGGAGCATGGGCAAAAGTGTTGTTTATTACATGAAAAGCAGACTATTGTGGACCATGGAAATCAGTGATAATGACCAAATATATTCTTTTTAATTTTTATTTTTCTAAAAATAAAACGCACTTACAATAGCAGTGTAGAACTGGGTAGGCAGCTGCATCCACAGATATAAAAAAAAAAAAAAAAAAAACACAGGAATATTTATCATTATTGAGATTTAACAGATAACTTAGTTTATAAATTAAAAAGAATAAAAATGCAAAAGGTAGCAAGCAGACATAATCCATAATCTAGGTACCAAACATGAGCTTTAACAGATTGCTGTTGTTTTTATCCATTCCTTAATTTCTTAGCCTAGCGTATTCTTTATTTATTTTCTTTCTTTTTTATATTATCCACCACACAAACAATCTCTGCTCCAATAAATTTCATGAAAATATAATTTATAGGGACTCAATTTAACAAGCTCGATACCCTACTCGTAAATTCCCCATCGGCAGTTCATGCTTGCTAGCAACTCGTTAATTCTATTAATGAAATTTGCCGACAAACAACTCACTCACTATGTCCATGTGAAATTTCTTTAACACTAAACTATACGGTTAATCTATAAAACTAAAATTTACACAAAATTATGTTGTTTTATATTTCCCCATTTATAGAAATACTATTACTAAAAAAAATTCAAACCAAACTTATTTACGAGGGTGTTCATGCGTCCGGCCAAGCATCAACGAGAGTTGTGGCAAGGATTCGAGGAGGATCGGGCCCAGTGAGTGGTGAATGAAACATATCAATGTCCATTGGCCGTGGGCTTCAAGTCGGCGTAAGAAACGCTATAGGGGGATAGGGGGACAGGGTCACCTAACGGATCTCCATCAACCTTTGGGCCAGCTGTTGGGACTGCTTTAAGCAATTTACCCTAGTCCACTAGGGACTAGGAGAGTCGGACATCTGATACTTGGGATGTCCGTAGAGTGGAACCCCTACGGACGGTTTGGGCTCCCAAGTTAGCCCATAGTGCGGATCCCTTGTGAAGCGAGGTTTAACCACAAGGAGTCCTTATGGTACATATTGTCAACAAACGAATTGAGCGGGATGCTTGATGTTCAAAGGGAATAGACCTCTTCAGTAGGAGTTGACTGACCGAGATTCGGGAAAATTTCAGTGCCACATGAGGCTTTAGTTTCGAGTTTGTTATTCATAAACTTGTTCATGAACTTATAACTGAGTCCGTTTGCAATCTTTTGAATTAAGTTTTGGTGAGCTCAAGCTGGGGTCACTTATAAAGTGAACCAAACACGGTCTAGCTTTTATCGACCGTCGGTTCATTTAAAGTCAGAGTAAAAACAAAATTATATAGACATATGTAAAATTAACCCAACCTAGCAAATCTGTATTCACAGCTACTTGAAACAACAACCTATTGTTATCACACCCTTACCCCTACTAATGTGGATAAAACTCTAGAAAGATAGATTGAGAGACTCTAATACTATTATTTTTAACCCCAAAAACAAAATCAACTGATAGAAAAAGCTAAATAGTACTCTCTCCGTTTTTTATTATATGACGTTTTGGACTTTTAAATTTGTTCATTTTTATATGTCGTTTTGTATTACCAATGTACTTTTTATAATACTTTCTCTAATTTGCCCCTATTTATTATAAAAGAAATATAGTTATTAATACAAATTATCTTAATTAAGTCATACAAATTAATAAGAGAGAGAAATTTTATATAGAAAGTAGAGATGCAGGAGAAAAGTATTAAGGGTACATTAGTCATTTTAATAGTCTCATTGCATTGGTCTTGATGAAAAACCTTAAACGACATATAAAAAAGAATGAAAGGAGTAATTAGTATCATTTTTACCGTGGCTGGCTCAAGAAAACATCCGAGGAGATTAAAGACATCACTGCAAATAAACAAAAGTTCAGTGGGTTAATGTGTGAAGAATCAAAGATAGGAAGGAGGTAAGGAAAAGAGAAGAGATAAGAACGAACCCAGCAACCCAAGTGAGAAGAAAAAGAAGAGAAACACCATGGCTAGATTTGGTATGAAAATTGGTGATAATTTGAGGAATTTCAGCAACACCCCAACAGATTAAACTAATAAAACCAAACCCAAAAGAGAAGTCATCTTTAACATTACAAAGACAATCTTTGAAGTATCTGTGAACCCATCCAACACAAGCTTTTTGCTCTTTCACACAGTAGCTAAAAGACATTGCCACCTCTTCTTATTTTCTCTCTCTGGAAACTATAAAATAAAGTCTCTCTTTCTCACTTTACTAGACGCCTAGACTAACTATATATAATACTAGGACAACACATGGATATGGAGCTTTAGTTTTAGGATAAGGTAACAAAAAAAAAGTCTTAAACTTCTTGGAATGTAAACAAATGGGATAATAACATTTTCAGTGAACTACATGAAATAGGCTTAATTTAATTTTAATGTTTCTGACTACCATCACTTTTAGCCATACATTATCGAAAATTTGAAAAAATTGGTTTGACTGTCATATCGATCCTTTCAAATATCAATTGGATGTAAGATATTTAATATGTTACTAACACCGTAACAAAAAAAAAAACTGTTAAAATGCTAATAACTAAATTTGTCACCACATATAAATTAATCAAAAAAGAATTCGTTAAAATGTCTAAAATGTTTACTGTG
Source organism: Euphorbia lathyris (assembly GCF_963576675.1). Lineage (NCBI taxonomy): Eukaryota > Viridiplantae > Streptophyta > Magnoliopsida > Malpighiales > Euphorbiaceae > Euphorbia > Euphorbia lathyris. Next base: position 81,347,829 of record NC_088914.1, on the reverse strand, counting down.
TTATAGTTACAAATTTTGATTGTACAAAATTGTCTCATTTTATTGTACAAAACTAGTTTTAGACCCGTGCGATGCACGAATTCATCTTAATATATAAATATTAACAAAAATATAATTTAATAATTACAATTAATGATATAAAGGTGCTATATAAATTAAATATTATTATTTTATTTTCACATTTAATTTAAATAATCTTTTTATAGATAAATATAATAATATAATTAAAATTAATATATTATATATTATATTATATTTTTTATCAGTAAAAAATAATGAAGTGACACCTCAGCTCCATCGTTACTATTTTATATTATATATAGATATGCAGAGAATTAGAGAGATTTTAGGGATTAATTTAAATTATGTAGAACTTTTAGATATAGATATGCAGAGAATTAGAGAGATTTTAGGGATTAATTTAAATTCTGTATAACTCTTAGATATAGTACGAATAAAATTATCTTTTTATAAATAAATATAATAATATAATTAAAGTTAATGTATTATATATTATATTATATTTTTTATCAGTAAAAAAGGAGGAAGTGACACCTCAGCTCCATCGTTACAGTTTTATATTATATATAGATATATAGATATGCAGAGAATTAGAGAGATTTCAGAATTTAGACTCTATAGAACTTTTAGATATAGATATGCAGAGAATTAGAGAGATTTTAGAGATTAATTTAAATTCCGTAGAACTCTTAGATATAGTATATAAATTAAATATTATTATTTTATTTTCACATTTAATTTAAATAATCTTTTTATAGATAAATATAATAATATAATTAAAATTAATATATTATATATTATATTATATTATATTTTTTATCAGCAAAAAATAATGAAGTGACATCTCAGTTCGAGCGTTACTGTTTTATATTATATATAAAGATTAGAATCAGGCAAAATAGAAATGTATGGCAGTTATTGTTGTTTGATTTCGTTGTTAAATGTTAATGTTGTTATTGTTAAGAAGTGGTAACACTTAATTTTTGGCTTAATGTATACATCATTCACCACTGAATTTATTAAAAAAAAAAATAATTGATTGGTTTCCATGACTTTTAAAATGTTTTCATAGCCTTTTAAACTTGCTTCAAATGAAGTCAATTAATCAATCGGTGGTAAAAAAGTAATGTACACAAGAAAAGTGTGTTACATGTGCATTGGAAAAACTTCTTTTTTTAATGTGTTTTAATCTATTATGTGAATTAAGTAATAAGAGCATCTCCAAGAGACTCTTAGCGAGCTCTCTAAAAATAATATAAATAATTGACTCTTAGTGATTTAAGAGTGACTAAGATATATCATCTCCAACAATGCTCCTTATATTCACTCCTTATTTATTATTTTATTATTAAGATTATTCTTTATTGTTACATTACCAATAGTGTGAGGAGAGAGACACATCAATAATAAATTATTAATAAAAAATAAAGTTAGGAGACACTAAGAGGTGGAGAGAGGCTCTCTATTAATAGAGATGATGGAGAGGCTCTTACTGATTTGAGGAGCCACTAAGAGACTGTTGGGGATGAATTTTCATTCTCCCTCCTCAAATTTTAACTTAAGAGCCAACTTAAGAGGCTGTTAGAGATGCTCTAATATTTTAAGGCTCGAGGCTCATGCAACACACTTTATACATTTAGTTTAATTTTTTTTGTAATCAAATGATTAATTGACGACCTTTTAAACAAGTTGATGTGACTATCATGATAATTTAAGCAAATTGAATGAGCTATCGAGATAGTTTGAAACTTGAGTAACAGTCAAACTTGGACAAATGCTATATTACTTTAACTTGTGCATCCTTCTCCTTATTCTTCTCTTCTAAATATCCAGATTTTTTCAGCTTTCCACCATCGTCACTACCGTTCAACGTTTTTGATCTTGTTTTTTTAACGAGGTTTACTCTTAAAGGAGGAAGAATGTGTCTTTTTTATTACACTTTGTGGTCTCTTTTCTTTCCTTTGTGGATATTGTACTGGCTGTAGTCTGTATGAGTGAGAGGTTTTATTCCTCTTAATTTCTATGTTGTATCTGTACTTTTTATTCTAATGGAATGATAATATGACATTTTTACCAAAAAAAAATACATATTTTTAATTCTTACCAAATATTTTTGTAATAATATGCAAAAAATACTTCTAAATAGTCAAAAGCAATTTACCCTTTTAACATTTAACATTTGCAACCAAAAGCAATGATATCTCTGATCTTTGGTAAATTTAATCAATTTTAAACATCATTATGAAACACATATTTTGTTTTTCATTATACACCAACTGCATATCAGCGAGTTTAAAGAAAAAGAATTTACATTTTTATGATTTAATAATTGAATTATATATTAATATTTTTTAATTCAATAAAATATTTGAATTTTTTTTGTCATATTCGTACAAAATACAGTATAATCTTTTAAACCTTTTCATCTATTCATCCAGAGCCGGTCCATAGGGCATGCATGAATTCATCTATCTGTAATCTGATACTAATGAATGATAACATAACTTACAGGTACGTTCTAGATGACAAGAATCATGACTAAAAAAAGACAGTTTGCTGAATTATTTAACATATTGATTAACTTATGATATTGATTAGAAAGAGGGTTCAATGAATTATTTATCTGAGAAATTATTCTTAACTATTATTTTATAATTAAAAAAGAAATTTAGCTACTATAAATGTAACCAAACAGCCACTTTAGTATGCTGAGAGATGTCGTACGCCGCATATTCTGGTATGCGAATCTGTGATGCTCCAATTTTTTAAGAGCTCAGCTGGCAATGGCATATGTTTCTGTGTAAATGAGCCTCGTGTGAGCATATTCTTTTTTTCTTTTTAATTTTTTTAACGGTCCCTATGAATCTATCATATGAGAAAATAAAATTTACATTTGGATATCCAATTAAATGTTATGTCGATGTCGGTCAGAAAATTGAATTTCAAAACTGATAAAATCAAATATGTATAAAGTAATTATGAGAATGGTGTCATCATCATGGATTCATTTCATCTATGTAGTGTAGGCTTCTAAATGATTACGGTATTGATCTTGGCTTATAATATATTTTGTTATATATGATTTATATTGTTCGGTTCGTTTGCTATTTTTTAAGTGACTTTTTTAATTCAAGTTTGCTTCTGGGATTAATCGGATCTATATGGTTCTCTCAAAATAGTTATTCAATTTCAATTTTTTTCAATAAAATCATTCAATTTTAAGTTTGTCTCAATTAGATCACTTCATCGATTACGGTAATTAAAAGGTATCAGAATGATGATATATTGGTGACACATCAGCATGAATCAACTCAGATAGCTGGCCAAAACGATACATGTGCCACTTGGTTGTCACGTATCGGTTATTTTTATGAAAAAAACACACAATTTAATTTTTTTTTCATACAAATAACTAACATGTGGCTGTCACGTGCTGTTTCGGTTAGAGATATGAGTTAGCTTATACTGACATGTCAACCATGACATCATTATGATGTCTTTTAACTATTAAAATCACATGATCGGATTTTAAACATACGCTCATAATTCCTAGAAAGCGTCGTAACTTATGAAAATGGGAGACAAACACAAAAGCGTATAGATATGTTGACCAATGAAGTATTGTCATGCGGAGATCTACATAGTAGTAGGTACCCTTCACTCATTTCTATAAATAATTATTTCCAAAGAAGCACAAGGAACACAATCATTCTTACTTCACTCTGCTTTATAAGTCATCCTTATTTCACTTTCAGTAACATCACTGATTTAAATATCAGAGAAGGGACGTCATATGCCAGCCCCTCTTTGACAGTTTATTGATTCATTCTAAATCAATCAGACTCAGCCTATCAAGTCTACTTCACATATTGAGAAAGATTAACTATATTTCTTACGGTTTGAACTGAAATGTTAAACACTGCTCAAAAAAAGATAAAACAAATAGCCCTGAATTTGTAATAAAAGCTCAACGTATAGAAAGAGTTATGTGAATTTAATTCATAGATCTAAATATACTAATCCAATTAATTGGTTTGAAGTTTCAAATATTTATAAATGATCTCACTTAGTTTAAAGTTTTTAGAATATACAAAAAAAAAAAATGAAACTGAAGAATTAATTAATCTCAATCATTTACAAACTATATGAATTAATGTTTGATTTGAGATTATGTAGTAATTACTGCAACATCCGAGGCTGTCATTGGCTAATTAACTTTTACTTATTTATCTTTAAAAATTGGATCCTGATAAATATATATAAATATATTTGTTACAACGAATATGAATTGTGATGATCATATATGATTTAATTAGCATAGGCTTAAAGCACTTTTTGGTCCTTGACCTATCCAAAATTTGTGCATTTGGCCCCTGATCTATTATTTGGTCATATTTGGCCCCTGACCTATCAAATTAGATAAAATCCAACTCATATTGAATGGAAAATTAACAGCAATCACCAATACAAAAACGACACATGACACATAAATAAAATTAATCTATTTTACACAGTAAAAAAATGTGAAAATTAATTTTATTTATGTGTCATGTGTCGTTTTTGTATTGGTGATTGCTGTTAATTTTCTAACAAAGTTAATTTTCCATTCAATATGGGTTAAATTTTATCTAATTTGATAGGTCATGGACCAAATATGATCAAATAATATGTCAGGGGTCAAATGCATAAATTTTGGATAGGTCAATGGCCAAAAAGTGCTTTAAGCCATTAACATATTCCTTTGAATATCGCCACTGATTCTTTAGTACTTGCTCCTTTGTCATTACTTCCACGGACATTTTAACTTTTTCTTTTGGCAAACAATCACTTTTACTGTTTGAAGGATCGATCACTGATTAATTATTTTTCTATATTAGATTTTGTTATAGATTCACTTATTGTTTAATTTTTCTGTTGAGTTTGGCCAACACGAATCTTTGAAGATTTGGTCTGTTGATATTAACATTTTCACTTTCGTATACAAATAAAAAAATAACTTTCTGAACTAGGGGAGAAAAAGTAAAAAATAAAAAATAAAAAGAAATTACAGAAATCGATTTCCAGTAAGTTCTTTCAAGCTGCAAATCGAGTTTGGAAGAACCTGCTAGAAATAGATTTTGGTAGTAGGGGAGAAGACTGACTTGGCGATTCTATTGCTGAAAATCGCGAAATGGGAGAGAAAATCGAGCTTGGAAGAACATACTGTAAATTGATTTCTGTAATTTCTTTTTACTTTTTACTCTTTATCTATCATAGCCAATAAATTCTTATTTTTATTTGTCCATATCAATAGGCCGAATCGCTCTAATGATGCGTGTCATCCAAACTTGACGAAAAAATTAAGTTTCCGTTTGTTTCCATTTTCCGGAGCTGCTTTTTACCTTTCAATACTAAACAGGAGATAAAAAATATTTGGTAAAATTCTGAAATAACTGCTTTTTGCAGAAAAACAACAACTAATGTCTACCGTCTATCAGCAACAGCAAACAACAAACACTAAACAGGATCAGTCGAAACAAACGGATCCTAAATAAGAACCGAAATTATAATAAAATCAATAATCAATAGCTCAATATGAATTAAAATAATTGATAAAAAAGTTTGATCCTTAAAATATATGATTTCTTTGTTTGTTTTATTTGTACCTTTTATGAGTTTTTATTGCTTTTTGTAGTCTTATTACTACTCTTTGTAGTTTGTTTTCTTCCCTTTGTGGATGTAGCCTATATGGATAGGAGGTTTTATTCCTATTTATTCTCGTGATGTATTTGTATTGTTAAATTAATGAAATGATATGGTAAAAAAAAACGACCTATGCATACATTTTCACGCTGTGAAGTGACCATATATTGTTTTTACATAGAGTAATGATTGCTATTTAATTAGTGTAACCTCTTCTCACTACTTATATTTTGATAGTATTTTATTTATTTTCAACATTTATTAAGAATTCAATACATTTTCCAATCAAATTAACTCTCATATAGTTGAATTGGTTTAGGGAAAAAAAAAATTCTAAAACCAGCAGTTAAGAAATTATATTTCTTTATCAGATTTTAAAGTTTTCTTTGGTATAAGTTTATTCTTTATTTGTTTTTTATTAAATAAATTTTTTATTGATTTATTAGGATAGATTTGATAAAAAAAATTTATTATTTCTTTCTTTATGGGTTATTATGGGTATACCTCGTTATATAAATGTTATTATATTTTCTTTCATAGAAAATTTTTTTTTGTCTATTATCATATAGTCTGACTCATTAAACGATCATAAAATCATTCCTAAAACAAATATTATAAAATTGATTTGAGTTGAATTTATTTTTCATTATTGTGTTAAAAATAGTTTCAGACATTGTAAATTTAAATATACAAATTTAATTCTTAATTATAATTTTTTAATTACTTAAAATAATAATTTATTTTTCTCTACTAAACAAAGTCTCATCGATTTTACTCTCATTCATTTTGAAGTTATTTAAAGTTTAATATATAAAATAAATTTGAATTTAAATTATTAGGAAAATTGAATATACAGCGCAATGCTCAAACAAATTACCACTTAGCTGTTCTGACATACTTATCCTCACATGATTTCAGTAATGAAATTGAAGGTACAACTTCTTTTTTTTTTTCTTTTTCCCATTAAAAGATGGAAAAATGAACAAGGCTAATATTCCATCCAAGTTCAACTCAACATTTAACTCTATATTGTATTGAACATTTCCTGGAAATCATCCAGGTTCTTTATTTCTTTGAGTGAATTTTATTTTTATTTTAAGACAAAAAAAAATCTATTAATTTCAAAAAGGCCTAATGCATACCCAACCCCCTAAAGTTGTCCGTTTTATTCATTTAACCCCCCACCTTACGGGACAACCCTTTAACCCCATAAACTCCAAAAAACCGCTACTTTTAACCCCATATCGTCCGACGTGGCATTGACCTAGTCAACGTTTGTGTCTCAAACACAGGAGGCACGTGGGAGGATTTTGTTCTTGCCTCCAACGGTAAAAAAAAAATGCATACCCAGCCCCCTAAAGTTGTCCATTTTGTTCATTTAACCCCCTCACCTCACTGGACAACCCTTTAACCCCCTAAACTCCAAAAAAAAACTCATAGTTCCAACTCAAGTACGGGCATTGGAGATAAAGAAGATTTAATTGGTGTCTTTCTAATTTTTAATTGGTGCTTTTTTTGGTCTCAATCCACATTGGAATTGTAAAAAATGTTTTAACTTTGTATGAATTATGACCACAGTGTATATAGATACAGTGGAAGGCAATATAAATGAAGAGTTAAAATCTGATTTGACATGAAGTATAGAATACGGTGGAAGAGAAGTGATGACTAAATGATATTTATAACAAATTTTCAATATTAAGGACTTTCCCATATGGGGTTAAAAGTAGCGTTTTTTTGGAGTTTAGGGGGTTAAAGGGTTGCCCAGTAAGGTGATGGGGTTAAATGAACAAAACGGACAACTTTAGGGGGCTGGGTAATGAGGGATACACACGTGTCACGCGCGTGACACACACGGACAACATTATATCTCGGCAGTCTAAAATATGGGGTTAAAAGTAGCGTTTTTTTGGAGTTTAAGGGGGTTAAAGGGTTGTCCCGTAAGGTGAGGGGCTTAAATGAACAAAACGGACAACTTTAGAAGGCTGGGTATACATTAGGCCTTTTAAAAAAGAAAAAAGGATCGGGTTTGACTCAATTATTGAGTTTCGAGAGATATCTTCGCAGAATGAAACAAAATGTCTATCAGTATTACGATCGACAACGTAAATTTAAGCAAATCAAAGTCTATTTTCCATAATTTAACTTATTCAGTAAGTATATTTTCCATTAAAGTCCATCATTTCTTTCAGTATTACAATTCACTTAAATTTATTATTTCGATAGTTCGTTAATGGAAAATGAGCTCATGTTGGTTGTTATGGATGAGGATTTAGAATAGATTACATAGTTTATTTCTATTTTGAATCCGGGTAAATTACGAAATCGGATAAAATTTGAAATCCATTTACATATTTAAACTTATTACATAATATATCACGTATCTAAATTATTTCATTTAAGAATTATCATAATACACTTTATATATATATAACAACTTTCTTCCTCTCTTTCCCTACGAACTCGAAGTAATTGTTTTCTTTGCGCACTCGAAGTGTTTTCTTCTCTACCCTTATTCTCTTCCATTTCAATGGCTAAAAGCAAAAAGAAGGTACAAAATCATTATATTTATGCAATTTCAATTAGTTTTAGGGTTCTCTGTTCTCGTTTTCCTGTTTTTGCGATTTTAGTTTAGGGTTTAGGGCATCGTTGTGTTTTTTCGTTAGTTTATAACTATATTTTGTGAAATGGAACTTAGAAATAATTCAAAATGATAGTGAAGAGTTCATTTTGCCCAGAAAACTACTTCGTAGATATGAGTTGTCTTCACGGTTTTCGCCAATTGCGAAGCAAAATTGTCGCGATTGAGGCAAAACCACGAAGAAAGCTCATATGTGTGAAGTATTATTTCCCTTCGCGGTTGAGTTAACTGTGAAGCTATGAATAACTATGACTCCGCAGTCTTCTTGTTTCGCAGTTTTGTCAACTGCGAAGGAAAATACACATTATTTACTTCGCAGTTGTCATCAACCGCGAAGTAACCAAGTAAACCGCGAACTATTTTATTTCATTATTTGCCTAAAACGAGCTACATTTTGTTGAAAGTTAATTCATCTAAGGGGGCGTTTGGTTTAAACTTCGGAATCGGAATTGGAATCGGAATTGGAATGTTACGGAATCAGAATCGGAATGACGATTTATTTATTTTGTTTGGTTTAATCCGGAATCGGAATCCGATTACTTTTAAGAATGTTTGGTTCAAATTTCGGAATTGAAATCAAAATCAAAATCAAAATTGAAAACAATCAAACTTTCTAATTTAATAAATAAATAAAATATGAAAACTATTAATAATAAATTAACTGAAAAAATTAATTATAAAAATATTTATAAATTAAATTAATATATATCATATTATGTAGAAATTATTTGAAGAACCAATATATTATATTATATTATATATCATATACTATATTATAGTATATAGTATTATAACCTGTATTATATGTACATGGTAGTTTTTTTTTACATTATATTACATATGTACATGTAATTATATGCATAGGGTAATTATATATTATATTACATATGTGTTATATGTATAGGGTAGTTATTTTTTCTAGGTAGTTATAAAACGTGGTTTTTTTTTCTTTTTTTTTTATTATTAAATTTATAAGGAATGGGAATCAAATTTGATTGAAGAGAAAAGAATAGGGAATGGTTGATTTCCATAGTGGGGGTGAATGTGATTCCATTCCAATATTAAAATTATAAAACCAAACATTAACAAAGGTAATCAACCATTCTCATTCTCATTCCCTAGTGAAAAATCCATTAACCAAACACAAAGTAAGAAGGATTCAAAAAAGAGGAAGAGAGTATCAGTTGATGAGAGTGTGAAAGACATCAATTTCAAGAATCCTTATAGCTTGAAGATAAAGGCACCAATTACAGTGAGAGGTGATTAGGATTTGATGAATAAAATGAAGACCAAGTTAACTAAAGAGCAAATGGAGATATTTAGGAAGACTTGTTTTGGGCATTTGGTGGATATGGAGGTGTGTACGCTATCAATTCATCTATGTCATGGGGTCATTATAAGAAAGATTGCTCCACCAAATCCAAAACATGGAGAGATGTTGTTTAACGTCAAAGGAGCTGAACTCAAATTCGGCGATTTTGAGTTCGGACTTATCACCAGATTGAGATTTGATGATCCGACACCAATTGTGAAGCGATTGAGTAAGTTAAAGAAGTCAAACAAATAAGAAATCTGCACGTTGAAGGTAGTCTCGGGTATTAACACACAAACCAATATACGATACATTCGAAAGCACAAAGTGGAGCCTTGAAGAAGATGGTAATGCGCTCTTCATGGCTATGTTGTATGTTATACACAGATTCTTATTCACCACCGAACCTCATCATTCAGTTGATTCTAATATCATCGATCTCACTGATTTTCTAAAGCTATTTGATGAGTTTCCATGTGGTGTGTTTGCTTTGGAGGAGACGTATAAAACAATACAAACGTGTTTGTCATGATCCTGAAAGTCAAAGTTGTTATGTTAATATGTTTATATAACATCCAAGCTTCAAAACAATACCATATCTGAAATGTATACCAGCCGATTATTGTCTCTCATAAAACCATTGTTGGAGAGTAGCTCTAATGTATTCTACCAACATTATGATATGTAAACGTCTTCCTATCACCATACCCGTGTTACATGATTAATTCTGCTATGTTTGTAGTCATCATGTTATACTTATGAGTATGAAAGTATGCACGTGACAATTTCTGGATACTAGCTTGCTCTAGATATTCTGCTGTGGAGCCATGTAGTTCCCGAAGTCAAGAAAATGTCTCGTTAAAATCACAAACTCTATAAGCTTTAGCAGCTCGCCAGTACATATCTATCTTTCTAATTTTCTGGAATTTAGTTTTCACATTCATTCTCAGATGTTGACAACAACATCCATCTATCACATTTGGAAACACTAAATTCACGACATAATCAATTCTCTTATGCCTATCCGAGATTATGGAAAAATCCGCATACATCCCCCAATACATTCTTTAAGTTTGGTCATAAACCAAGTTCATACCTCATTGCTCTCGTTTGGTCCAACTCCCAAAACAATAGAATAAATCTATTTATTACCATCTTTGTCAACTGCAATGTACAATTGGTCGTCATATTTACCTTTTAAAAACGATCTGTCAACACAAAAAACATGTCGAATATGTTCTTTACACGCTCTAAGTGAAGGGCTCATCGCCAGAAAGTACTTAGATTGATCATCATCGTCAATTTGAATATGTGTCACTGTACCTGGACTGCATTTTTTCAAGGTCTCGTAGTAGTCTGGTAACAACATAAATGACTTTTCCAGTGAACCCTCCACATCTTCTAACACCCAATATCTTGCTCTCCAAGCTTATATGTAAGACATGATGATTTTATACCTTTTCTCAAAATCTTTCATAATGTTCTTTGATCTATACATTCTATCCTCAAGATCAAACTTATTTGCAAGTAGTATGCTAACAACTCATTTCTCTGCTTGCCTGTGATGTTGTAACAGAAAAACCCTATTGGATGGTCAGAATGCTAGGGATTGAAGGATAGGCAGAACATAAAATTACACGTAAAACAAAAACTCATAAAGGTTAAATCAATTTTCACCCAATATAGGGATAATTTATACATAATCTAACAATAATATAGCATTTAATTGTTTCGTTCTCCGTAAATTGCCAAAAAAATTAATTTACAATTGGTTCTTTTTTTTTTTTTGGTAGACTACAATTGGTTCTTCTTATTGAGTCAAGAATTGATTATATTTTATATATTAAATTTATAAAATAAATGGAATGTGAGAGTTATCCAGAACCTCTAAAATACTGGAGCTCCTCTTACATTTTTGTAATCAATACCAGACTAGAATCCTCGTAGGAATGTATGAAGTAATTTATGCAATATAAACCTATGGAATAGATTGTTGGGACTAAACTTAACTCTATTAGAGCTCAATTAAGGTGTAGATCAATGTTTTAAATTGCACAAATGTGTTTATATTATTAAATAACCAAAAAAATTTCTATACTCCATATGATTTAAATCTATAACCTCTTTTTAGTCATTGATATATTCTAAACCACGAATTTCACCACCACATAAGAGAGGAGAAAATAAATATTGTAATAATGAGGATAAAATCATATCCATACTTTTATATGTGTGGATGATATGAAAAAGACTATCCTACCCTTATAATGTGATTTGGAACTCAAATTTCTTTATTAAAGAATTGGGCTTTTATTGAAAAAAGACTTTCAAATATTATGGGTTTACCACTCAACCCTATCCGAATGGTAGTCTAACACTTTCATTGATAGTCTCACACTTTCATTGATTACCTTGGCAGCAAGCAATTATGAACTAATGTCCAACCTATGCCGAGCGACTCACATTCTCTTTTTTCTAGGTTAAATACATCATTTATCATTAAATTTAGGGAAAATTATAAAATTGGGTAAAATGGGAGACCCATTTATATATTTAGACAATTTTTCCAATCCATTACCTATTTAGACTATATTTTATAACTTTCTTAAAATACCCCAATCTTTCATTTTCCCCTTCCCCTTCATCTTCCAAATCCACGATTTCTCTTCCCCTACCAGACCCGTTAACGATCCAATCTCGGTTTTGCCAGTATCGGCTCGATACCCATTTCGCTCCTATACGCAGCAGGTTGCACATCAGTATCAGCAAAAACAGCAGATAATTTTTCAGGCGGGATTAGTGGATCCGAAACAGAGAAAATGAACAATACCAGGAACAACATACTTCCTTGGAGTCTAATCCGTAAGGCTCGAACTTGTAGAAAGCTTCTAGTTTGAAAATGAAAGAAAGTAGAAAGCGGAGCAGTTGCAGTAATGCTTTCACCATTGTTATGATCTGAATGTTACATCTCACTTCGCATATTGTGCAATATGCGAAGCATATTGCGAATTTGTGAAGTAAAATCATATCACATATTGTGCAATATGCGAAGCATATTGTGAATTTGCGAAGTAAAATCATTTTGCTAATTAGCATATTGCGAATTTGCGAAGTAAAATCGATTTTGCTAATTAGCATATTGCGAATTTGCGAAGTAAAAGTCATATATGCGAAGTCAGACGGAATGGAAAATGAAAAAGACTAAAAAATTTCTAAGTGTCATATATACATGAAGGGTATTTTTGGAAAGTTACAAAATATAGTCTAAATAGGTAATGGATTGAAAAAATGGTCTAAATATGTAAATGTGTCTCCCATTTTATCCAATTTTATAATTTTCCCTTAAATTTATACTACTAACCACTCAATATTCGTAGTAATACATTATTAACGTGGAATCCATTTCATTTTATTAAATTATACATTCCAATGAATTATATTATAACCATTCAATAATATAAGACCTATTAATTAATTTAATAATATATTATATAAATTTTTAATATAAAAAATAAAAAATAAAAAAATAAAAATACAGTAATTGGGACCAAACTATTTTTATAACAATTAAGAGGTTATTATTAAATAGAGTTTAATAATAAATGTTATTACCAAATTGGGACCGAATTTTTTATAACAAAATAGAAGTTATTCTTATATAAAGTATTTCTATATAGAGATTTTACTGTATTAAACTCAAAGATTACCAAGACAGCTGTCTTTTGAGGCCTTCATACCATTTAGTCTGTACCAAACGATATGAAGGTTGAGGAGAGTTATTATACTCTCCTCAATAGTATCATTCTCTAAATGGAGGTTATTGAACTTTTCATTAACTCCCATTAGAGATGCTCTTAAGTCACTTTATCGATTTGAGTGATTAAAAATGATTGAAATAATGACATAAATACAGTGGCGGAACCACGACCCCGAATGACCCGGGGCTCAAACATATCAATAAAAAAATTTCAAAACGCTAAAAAAAATTGAAATTAATTGTACGGTTGACGATAAATTTTTAAAATCCAGCCCGTTAGGGCTGGGCAAAAAAATGTTAGCCTCCAACGCATTAAAACTTTAAAAATGTTATCATTTTTTTAGAAACTAGCATTGAACTAATTGAATATTAAATATGTTTATTTTTTTTAATGGGAAAGACATATTAAAAATGAATTAAAAAGTGTTACGAAAATACAAATAAAGAGTCCATTTAAAAATAAAAACTTTTTAAAAGAAAATGAGGTTGAAGGGAATCAAACATAAGATCTCTCAAATAAAAGCAAGCATCTTCAACCATCTCATCTACCTTTAAGCATTGATATAATACTACATAGAGTCAATATAATTCTATCCAAAATACTACGAGACACCATTACTAAAAAAAAAATTCTCAATTCTCGGGCGGCCGGCCGGGGCTGGAGCCCCCCAACCCCCCTGGTTCCGCCCCTGCATAGATAACACGTTAACATGATTCAACTCAGGCCTTTGACCGAAACTAAATGTGGCAGACACGTGTCGATTATTTTTAGGAAAAAACTAAATTTTGTTTTTTTTTCATATAAAAATAATCGACGCGTGATAACCTATAGATATCGTATACGTGAATGTCATGTGTTGTTTCAGTTAGAGATCTGAATTGGTTCATATTGACGTATCACCTATATAACCATTCCAGTATTTCGTAATCACTGAAATCGCTATAATAATTTAATTGAAATAAAAATTTTAAATTAAATAATATATTAAGATAAATTGAAATTAAGTGATATTTTAAGACAACCAAACCAATAATGCCTATCATCACTAGCTTATCTCTCGCGAAAAATAATGAAAATACACAATAATACGAGGAAAGATACGTAGTTGTAATATTTGTTGAAAAATGCTTTAAAAATGAAAATTGGAAATAGACAGAAGAACAGATAAGGGACAAGTCAGATGTTGGATTAGGTTAGGACACTGACTATCTGACATAGACGACGACGGTGCGCTGCATCTTCATAACATGGCCACTCATCACACCTCTACACCTACACGTGTCTCTATCTTTTCAGCGTTATCCTCTTATTTCTTTTCTTTTCTGTCTTCGCATTATTTCATGTTTTTTTATATATTTATTTCTGTTTCATTTGTATTAATAAAAGGGAAAAATTCAAATAAAACCTCTGTGATTTCACTAATTTTCAGATAAATGACTGTGGTTTACTTTTTGTCAAAACGAGAACTCAGGTTTCGTACTTTTAATAATGCTATTAAAACTATCTTTAACGATCTGAAAATGAAAATTTTCAAGAATTAAAGTTGTTCAATGTCATATTTTCTATAGAACTACATTTTCGATTTTAGAAAATCATCTTTTTTGGAACTTTCTCTCTCTAAACATTAATTTTCTCTCTCTTTACCAAACATCATCTAAATAATCTCGAAATAAAAAAAGTTGAAGAATTAAAGTTGCTTAAAATATTATTAGTTCTTAAAATATGTCATTTTTGAAGTTGTTAATGACGATTTTAATAGTATCAATCGAAAAAGTCCTTATTTTACTAAAGTTGAAAACCTCAGTCATCGTTTTGACAAAAAGTAAACCACAGTCCTTTATCTGAAAATTAGTGAAACCATAGGGGTTTTATTTGAACTTTACCCTTAATAAAATTACGCAAAAATATTTTTAATTTAATGATAGTAGTGGACGAATCTAGAAATTGCAATTTCCTCAGGTTTTCTCTTCATTTTAACACTGGCTGAAAGAGCAAATTCAGCCTTTAAAAATTAATTTACAAGATTAATTTATTGAAAAATAACTTTAACTATTACTGCAATTCACAAAATTTCAGTTAAATTAATCTTATTATTATTATATATTAATATATAAATTACAGTTTGCATAAAAAAAAGTTTGATGAGTAAATAGTGACATGTACCGGTTTCTTTTCTTAGCTTTTATGAAGAATGAATCACGATCTAATATTACCAGTCATGAATTACCCACACCAAGATTCATCAAGAGATGAAAACGACGAGTTTTTGAAATAAGAGCGCACAACTAAGAGAGACATAAAGTCAGAAGGGGATAACTGATAAGTAATGAGATTAGGGTTTTAGATGGATCGATTCATTACTGATGTAGATTGAAGTCGATTGAGAGTTTTAATCGTAAACTCACAAAGAGTACAACTTCTCTAGCTAAACTAGAAGGTTGAATAAACCCAACAAGGATAAGTTTGGTGCTCCAATGGAGGCTTTTAATTTCAATTTCATCAAAGTTAAGTATCATTACAAATTAAGGAGCTTATATACTCCAACAAAAGAAAGAGGGAAAAGACTAGAAATCCTTGGGTAGGGTTTTTAGCAAAACATGTGAAAGAGGGTAGGATAAGGAAGGGGAAGAAATAATGACAATCTAGTAATTTGTGGGTGATGGCAAAACAGTAATTTAAGCAAGAGCAGAAATGGTCCCCAATGGTGAGAACTTGGAGGAAAAGTATTCTCCAGCTGAGCACGCCCCGCGCCTCCAGAGTCACGCCCCGCGTGTTTGAGCTCCTGACCTTGGTGACGCTCCTTGAAGGGTCTCACGCGTGGCGTCTTCGGGACTACGCCCCGCGTAGTTGACTCCCTGGACTTTCTTCGTTTCGGAGGCTAGGTTACGCTCCGTGTACAAGGAGACACATCCCGCGTAAGAGAGCTTATCGTCTTTCCTCCAGAAACAGGGTCGTCCACGCCCCGTGCGCTAACAGGCACGCCCCGCGTGTTCGGTTGGCTGCCTTTGCTCTTGCCTTCCCCCAATCGATCTCCCCGTGTCCCGTTTCTTATCTCCGGATTCATGTTCAAGGACGAGATGCCCTCATCATTCTCCCCTTCTTTGAAAGAGTCGGACCCCGTCTCGGGCACCTTTATCGGCAATGACCCATCCGACTTCCACAAGCTTAAATCCTGCACATTGAAAGAAGAATACATCTTCCCAAGCCAATTGGGAAGGGTTAGTTGGTAGGCATTGGCACTAATTTTCTTGGAAACTCGGTACGGGCCATACTTCCTCGGTCTTAATTTGCTACTAATGGCATGCGTGAGCCGCTCTTTGTCCAAATACACCATCACCTCATCCCCAACCTCAAATTGCACATCTCTTCGGTGTTCATCAACCTTGGCCTTGATCTTACTATTCTTCTCTTCGATGCTATGCCGAACTTTTTGGTGCATCTGATGATAGTCATTTGCCAAATTATGTGCCGCTATACGCTTCTTCTCTCCCTTTGGGACCTCTCCCAAATCAAGTGAATGGTTGGGTGCCTTGGTGTACATGACATCGAAAGGTGTCTTTCCGGTGGTGGAACTCACGGCGGAGTTGTAAGCAAATTCAGCTTGGGCGATCACATAGTCCCACATCTTGGGCTTGTCCCGACATTTGCTTCTTAATAGATTTCCCAAGGTCCGATTTACCGCTTCAGTCTGCCCATCCGTTTGGGGGTGAGCTGTGGTACTAAACTTTAGGGTGGTTCCCAAAATAGTCCACAATGTTCGCCAAAAGTGGCTAACGAACTTCGTGTCCCGATCCGACACTATGCTCTTTAGAACCCCATGTAGTCTAACCACCTCACGGAAGAAAAGCTTAGCAATGGCGATGGCATCATTAGTTTTCCGACACGGGAGGAAATGGGCCATTTTCGAGAACCTATCCACCACTACGAAAATAGAATCCATGCCACGTTGGGTCCGTGGTAGCCCCAACACAAAGTCCATAGATAGATCCTCCCAAATGGTGTTCGGAATCGGTAGGTGCATACGTAACCCGGCATTAGTAGTATGCCCCTTGGATGCTTGGCAATTCTCACATCGCTCCACGATGTACGCAACATCTCTCCTCATCCTAGGCCAAAAGTACCAGGAGCTAACCGCTTCAAAGGTCTTATCCCTACCAAAGTGACCTCCTAACACTCCTCCATGTACTTCTCGGATCACTCTCTCTCGGATGGACGTATCCGGAAGACACAACTGACTCCCCCTCATGAGGAAACCGTCAATCAACTGATACTCACTCCCTTCGGTGCCACTTCTACACTTCTCCCATTCACTCCCAAAGTCAGGGTCATCATGGTACTCCCCTTTGATGTGCTCAAAATGAACTAACTCAAGGGCTACTGTTTTGAGGAGGGCGATCCTTCGGCTTAAGGCGTCCGCCACTTTGTTTTGTTGACCCGCTTTGTGAAGAAGTTTATAAGGGAACTTGTCCACAAAAGCGTACCATCTAGCATGCATGGAGCTCCCGAGTTGCTTTTGACTTCCCAAGTATTTGAGGGCTTGGTGGTCGGTTGTTAGACGAGGTGCCGCAGCCTAATCTCCCGGGCGGACCGGGGGGTGGACACCTCATGGCAACGTAAGCGGTGATTGGCGCCGAAAGCAACCAATCGTGGAATCAAGCTGCTCGACAGGACCGGAGCTCGGAGTATGGAAGAGTCGCCACCCACGAATGGGAAAATGAACACCGATCCCTTGCGGGAGACCGGTGAGGGTTCGGGAAACTTAGGTACGAGCCGAGAAGGCTAGCTCCTTTCCAGAGAAAGGCTACTAGGCACCCTGACATCGCCCGGTTATGAACCACCGGCCTCCTACTCAGCGTGTTAGGCGATAACGGACTAATCGCATATTTCTTTAAGTTTAAAATTCATTTGAAACCTTTTCTTTCTCGTTTTGAAAACCGTTTTGAGCATATATTATTGAAAGCCACTTTGGTAAAAAATCACCCATTTACATTGATGCTGAGTATAAAAGAGAGAGGGGGAGAAGGAAGAATTGATTTATTTACAGTGTGTCTTATGCCTCGATTCGTATGTTAACTCTACACTAAACTCACTCCCCGAAAACGAGTTTATTTACATGGTTCGTACCTTAATCGCCGTTGGAACGATTTAGGTACGTTTCAAAACCCCGTTAATTTACATGGCATCTACTCGAATCGCCGTTGGAACGACTCGAGCGTTGGAAGACGTGGAATAAAGAATTTTAACCCAAAAACGTGGTTAGGCATACAAGTCAATTTATTTACAAATCATTTAAGGAAACGATTCAAAACTTTATTATTTACAATAAAAACGATTTTAATTACAAGGTTCACCTAATCCGTCGTTGGAACAGATTAAGGTTTCAACACGTGATATTTTGAAAATAGTTTAAAAAGGTCAAGAAAAACGTTATTTACACTTTAAGAATATCTAGAAAACTTAAGTTTAAATAAACAAATTAAAGTCTCTTTTTGTGATTTTATTTTCCCTTTTTTCACTCAATTAATCCTTACTTGAATATAATTACAGCAACTAACAAATTAAATTCAACTTCACCCAACCAAACATGTTTAAAGAATATATACCTATAGGAAATCCAAATGGAGAATGAATATACATATTTATACATATATGTAAGAATAGTAAAAATTGTAATAATATATATATAGATTAAATGTAGGATAGGGAAAGTAGTAATACATATAATACCTTTTTATCATAGTTACAACTATGTAAAAATAAGGGAGACTATAAAAACTAAAAATAACATCTAATTTCCAAAATAGTTTTACCCTATGATAGCTAATATAATTCAAATGCCAAAGAAAACTATATATATACATATATACTACTTTATAACATTAAATCCAAACGAATTAGATTTCAACATGAAATAAATAAATATATAGTACATAATAAATAGTTATAGGATTAAAAAATAATTTTTATAAACATATTACACAATAATATACATATATATACAAGTAGAAATGTCAAAAAGTGGGGAAAGGAGGGTAAAAATGGTGATTTTCGGTTTCCAGCAGATTACCGACGGAAAATCCGTCGCCAATCTGCTGTTAGTGACAGAAAAGGTAGAATTACAGCAGCACTCCAAAACTTTCCAGATTCGTTCAAAAGCTTTAAATTAAATCTAATTCGATCGTTTGGGATCTCCGAACTACCAAAAATGGATCATCGTCTATGACGGAGTTTCCTAAAACGACGTTTTTATTTTAAAACGTTATTCGGAAATATCTTTTCCAAACTTATAATTACAACGTTTTTAATACCCGAACTACCTTGTAATCGGATCACGGTTCGTATTGGGATATTAAAACGAGGTTTTTTATTTTAAAACAAAACCGAATTTTTATTTAACACAGGATAAATACGAAGAATTAAATAAAACGTGATAAATAAATGAATAACTAAATAAATAAAATTATAACATAAAAATAAATAAAGAAAATAAAATAAATGAAATAAATAAAACGAGTCTAGTCCTCGGATAATACCTCAAGTTCGGTATTGACGGTTGAAGTCGGTTGATTCCACGAATCGTGCTTTTCCGGTGTTTTTGTGTTTTTGGTAAAATTTTAACTTTTAGGAAATTTGGAATTTTTAGGAAAAAAAAATGTTTTTTCCCAAAAAAAAGATTTTCTCTCTCTAAAAATGTTTAGAGTGAGAAGCTCCTCCCAAAAGTCCTCTCCCTAAATGCATGAGGATCTGTGCCTTATATAGGCAAACGGATCCCCGGAACTTTGGGCGACGCCCGACTAAAATTGGCCGTCGCCCAAAGGGGGTTGGGCGATCGCCCACCCTGGTTGGGCGAACGCCCAACAATCGTTGGGCGTACGCCCAACTGATGTTGGGCGTTCGCCCAACCATCGTTGGCCGTCCGCCCAACGGCTGTCGGGGGTGCGTGCCCGACGGTCGTCGGGCATCCCGCAGACGCCGAGCGCACGCCCTGCACTGCCGGACGTGCGTCCGACTGTCGTCGGACACACGTCGGCTGCCGCTAGGCGCTTGCTCTACGTCATGGAGCGTCCACGAGCCGTTCACTCAACGACCGAGATTCTCGTTGACTCACCATTTTATTATTATATGTTTTTCTCTTTCAAAATTTTCCCGGAACCAACCGCTTCGACCGCTTTGTTAAAGGTTTTCATCATAGGTCCTCCGACTCGGTGTTTACAGTTGCCCCTACTTTCCTATTTTGACAGTGACGTGTGTGTTTCGAAAACGTTTTTTACTAACGCAACACATGCAATGTAAAACATATAAAAGTAAGAGACACGTAAAGAGTAGGAGGAAGAATACCTGACCTTTGCGCTGCGCGCTCCGGCGTCGTTCTCGATCCTTTCTGTCTTTGCCCTTGAATCGGCCGCCGGCGGATGTTCTTCTCACGGACCCTAGCCTAAGTTGTTTGCGGGTAAAAATGGCTCAAAAGCAACCTTGGTGTCCGACCGCGAGTAAGATGGCTCAAAAGCGACCCTGGTCTACGACCCCGGGGGAAATAGCTCAAAAGTGACCCTGGTCTACGACCGGGGGGGAAGTGGCTCAAAAGCAACCCTGGTCCGCGACCGCGGGTAAAATGGCTCAAAAGCAACCCTGGTCCATGACCGCGGGTAAAGATGGCTCAAAAGCAACCCTGGTCCACGACCGCGGGTAAAATGGCTCAAAAGCGACCCCGGTTCACGACCGGGGTAAAATGGCTCAAAAGCAACCCTGGTCCACGACCGCGGGTAAAATGGCTCAAAAGCGACCCCGGTTCACGACCGGGGTAAAAATGGCTCAAAAGCAACCCTGGTTCACGACCGGGGTAAAACGGCTCAAAAGCAAATGTTCTTTCTAACAATTCTGAGTTCTTTTAAAACACCGTTGTCTCTATTTTTTCGCTGAAGCTAGTATCTTGGAGGTTTGAATGGTTCGATAGGAACGTCTTTTTAGTCCGGAATGATTCCAACTAACAATCATTTTTCTGTTGACTGTCGTCTGTATTTTGACTGGTGCCACTGCTCTGTAAAAATTGGCTGTCGTCCGGAGTTTCATCTTGATATTATCGGTCACTGTCTGGCAGAAGCGCAGGCTGAAACGGACTGCAAATCGGAGGTCTGTACACCTGGTAAATGATTATTTACTTTTTACCTTTATGTCACATCGTACCTTTTTCACTATCTACGGAAATGTCATTCCCATTTCCTATATAAGGTGGTGGGGTTTCATTTCAACCCCACACATTCTCTCTCTTCTCTCTCTCTCTAACTTTTGATTTGGATTGTTCTCGGGATGGATTTGGACCAATATGATGGCACGAAGGGCATGGAAGCGGGTTTCGTGAACCTTACTACAGTGGACCCTTTTCAGGACCCCGCAACGCATCTGAGCCGGACCCGCTGTAACCAGGTAAGTACTTTCTTACTTCCTCATCTTTTGACTAAAATTCTAGGCCTTAGTATTCCTATTTAAACATGATTTGCATGCTAACTTCTAGATTGCCTTAGAATACTTTTAGTTAGAAAACATGAATTTCTTCGCTTGCAAGTAACATTTATTTATATTTTGTAAGCATGCGAACTATATGCATGTGAATAATAAAACTACAAACGATGCATGCCAACAGTAAGAACAAACATGAATAGTGAAAATGTGAATAGTACACGTGAATAGTAAAAACGTGAATAGTAAAAAACTTGACTAATGTACGTGAACAGTAAAAACTTGACTAATGCACATGAATAGTAAAAACTTGACTAATGCACGTGAATAGTAAAAACTTGACTAATGCACGTGAATAGTAAAAACTTGACGAATGTACGTGAATAGTAAAAACTTGACTAATGTACGCGAATAGGCCAATGAATAAAGAATTAATCAAATCCTATGCAGACAACCCCAAGGTAGAGATTTCACACAATGACGGTCTAAATTGACAAGATGTCTCTAGGTTAGATTTGACCGAAAGAATAGCTAGATTAACGTGCTTTCATCAGATGCAAGCCTAGGAACAACCTTTAAACTTAACTGTTCCGTTCTTTCCAGTTTATCGGTATTTCCAGGACTACAGCGGATATTCACACGTGGTACTCTATGTTAGGCGTCGCGGCGAGAGCCCGTGTGCGAGAGCTGGGCTTTGAGCCCTTTATTTTAGCGCTGCCCCGCGCCAACGGGGTGTGCGATCGCTTTGGCCTACGGGCCTTATGCGAGAGATGGGTAGACTCGACCCACACCTTCCACCTTTCCTTCGGGGAGATGACCATCTCGCCCAGAGATTTCTCTTTACTGACTGGGCTGCGGGGGAGTAGCACTCCGGTTCCCCTTTCCTTTGATGCGATGCGCCCGCGAGTTGACCGTGCTAGATTGGCTGCTTTGATTGGTCCGGGAGTTTATCCAGGCGCCAAATCCACCCCGGCGAAGTTCATCACTACATCGGGGCTTTTGAGTCATAGGGACTTTTGCGGGACCGACGACACCGATTTGGCCGTCCGCAACTTTCTGATATATGCTTTGAGCGAGACGATCTTCCGCACCAAAAGCGGAACGATTCATGCAGGTCTCATTCAGGCTTTCAGCGATATGGATGCGGTGGCGTCCTCTGATTGGGCGGGAGCGGGTCTAGCTTTCCTGTACAAGTTTTTGGATTTGACTTGCCGGAAGTGCAAGGATTTCGGCGGCTACACCTTTGCTCTTCTGGTATGTGGTGCATCCTTGACTTGCCCTTTTTATCTTCTTCGCGCTTTCTGTTCGTAACCTTTGTTTTCACGAGCAGGTTTGGGCCTACGAGAGGCGGATTCTTCCTAGCGAGCATCGGCGCAGGCCACGGGTGCCGAAGCCCCCACTCATGGCTCGATGGAGAGAGTTCGATTTAGGTACCGAGGAGAGGCCGACGGTGGCGCAACTCCTAGATTGGATTGATTCGCGGACTCTGGGACAGGTAAATATCTTCTAGTCGTGCTAGATTCTTGTTTGATCGGACCTGACTTTTTCTTTGTGTCTTCAGATTAAATTTAGGTGGGACGACCTTGACTTCGGTCCCGATTACGCGTATGTTACCCTGATCTAGGAGCAGCAGAGTGTGCTTACCGGCCCTTGCGTGCGGGCCTGGTGTTTGGGTGACCGGGGCATCACCGGGGTTAGGGTCTCGCACTGGTCACCAGGCGAGATCCCTGTCTCTATGTTTGCGGTGCGAACTATGCCCTTGTTGGTCATTCGTCAGGATTTGACCCACCGATTTGTTGGTAGAGATGTGTGGGTTCATGTCGGGGGTCGTACTCCTTACCTATCGACCTTGTTGAGTGCGAGGGATGCCCCAGCGGTGGCGATGGAGGTGGACCCGGTGGCAGACGTGTTTTCGCGAGAGGCTGTCGCTGCAGTCTTTGGTCGGGAGGAGGTCCCGGTGAATGGTTCGGCCTATTTATCTTTATTTACGAGATAGTTAGTGGTATTTATTGTGTCTCTCTTTGCAGGAGGGTTCCTGGAGGAGTGCTCATATGTCGGATTTCTTCGATGGTGCCCGAGCTGAGACATCTGCGAGTGAGCCGCCTTATTACGTTGGCGAGTCCTCCAGCGCCGCCCGACCGGAGAGGTCCCCTCTGGGCGTACCCGTCCCGGACTTTAGGAGGGATTTCGCGACTGTTTGTTATGATGAGTCCGGGGTGGCCTACGCCGGTGTCGAGATGGCTCCTCCGGTCTTTACATCGAGGGTACCGTTTGACCCCTCAGACGCTTCCCAGACCTCGAGAGAGACTTGCACCGATTATGTGGGGCTGTCTGGTTACCTCCGAGATCGACTCAGCTTGCGCTGTGCTGACCATCTGGTATGTATTATTACTTTATTTTAGTGTAGTGGGATGTATGCATATATGTATGTATGATTTTTATTCTCGCTAGTATTTCTTTTTTTTCATATTTGTTTTTTTTTCTTTTCAGAGTGATATTCACACACATGAGCGGAGACGGAGCGAGTCGGTGCAGGAGTCCGATGCCAGGGTTGGCCAGGTTTATCGGGAGAGGAACGACCACTAGTCAGAGGTGATGCGGAGAGAGACTGTGGGACGCCTTGCTATTGAGGAGAGGGTGCGGGAGGAGACTACCGGACGCCTTGCTACTGAGGAGAGGGCGCGCGTAGCCGAGGAGAGACTTCGAGCCACCGAGGAGGCACTATCTGCGGAGCGGGCGTCACATCTGAGGGATTTTGAGGCCTACTGGGATATCCCTCCTTATTAGGCTCATCATGTATAGCTTTGTAGTTTTTATTAGGATTACCCCGATGTATAGCTGATGTATAGGGAGTGGGGTGGATAGTATGTAGGCTTTTTATTGTGAAAAGTAAAGTAGGAAATGTATAACTCATGATTCGTATTACCATGCATTTAGTAGATTATGATGATTCCAATCATTCTCTTCAAATATATTCATGCCTTTATTTATTTACAAACAACAGAAATACTTAGCCTCTTATACATTATTTTTGTAATTGCTCAGGATATAACTACTGTTGCCAGGATCCGCCTTTCGGTTTTCAGATCCCGGTGATTTTTCATCTCTCCTTTTACTATCCCGAAATTTTCAAATGAGTGCTCTTTTGGGTTTTCACCCATTGGGATGTCCCTGATTGTTGCATAGGTCGCCCTTTGCGGGTTTTCAACCTATCGGGAATTTTTCTTTCTTTTTTTTTTTACGAAAAGTATTTCTTAAGCCTATCCAGATTGGTAGGTTCGGAGAACTCCATGCCGTCCACGGTGGTAAGCTTCACCGCCCCTTTGCTCAGGATTTTCTTCACGAAGAACGGTCCTTCCCAGTTAGGCTTAAACTTGCCCCTCGGGTCGGTGTGCGTCATACGGATCTGTTTCAGCACCAAGTCTCCCTCTTTGATAGGGCGGGCCTTGACCTTTTTGTTGAAGGCTCGGGCCATCCTTCTCTGATATAACTGCACATGGTAAAGGGCTTCCATCCTTTTCTCGTCTACTAACGCTAATTGTTCACATTGCTTCTTCACCCATTCCGTCTCCGGAATCTCTGCTTCCACTGCGATTCTCAACGATCGCTTTTCGATCTCAATCGGGAGAACGGCTTCTGCACCGTATACTAAGGAGAACGGTGTTGCCCCAGTCGAGGTTCTAACTGTCGTGCGATAAGCCCATAACGCGAGTGGGAGCTGCTCGTGCCAATTCCGATGTGATTCTACTGTTTTTACGAGAATCCTTTTAAGGTTCTTGTTAGCTGCTTCTACTGCGCCATTAGCTTGTGGACGATACGGAGAAGACCTGTGATGTTCAATGCCATATTCTTGGAAGAGACTTCTTACTTCCCCCTGAAACTGGACCCCGTTATCCGTAATTATGTGATGAGGCACTCCGAACCTGGTGATCAAGTGTTTCTCAATGAACTTTCTCATCTGCTTGGATCCCAATTTCCTAAACGACTTTGCCTCTACCCACTTGGTGAAGTAATCAATGGCGACTGCAATAAATTTGTGCCCGTTCGAAGCATTAGGCCTCACCTCTCCGATGATATCAATGCCCCAAGACGCAAATGGCCAAATGGGTGCCAATACGTGCAGTTCCATAGCTGGTAAATGATTATAATCTCCGTGGATTTGACAATCATGGCATTTCTTCGCATATTCGTTACAATCTCTTTCCATGGTGAGCCAATAGAAGCCTTGCCTTATGATTTTCTTTGCCAATACCGCCCCTCCCATATGGGCCCCGTAAATTCCTGAGTGTACTGACTCCATTGCCTCGCGGGCTTCTCCCGCATCCAAGCACCTCAGTTGTAAACCATCGGTGTGCCTTTTGTAAAGCAAGTCGTTGTGGATGACGAACTGCTGAGCTAACCTTCTAATTACAGCTTGATCCCTAAGCTCCGACTCTACCGGGTATGTTCCACTCTTCATAAAGTTCACGATATCAAAGTACCACGGCTTTTCATCTGCCCCTAATAGCATTACTTCTTCGTAGCATGGTTTGTGAGATCTCCTCAATACCAACGGCTTCGAGGCAAGGTTCCGAGGGTTGTCCCAAACTGACACCAAAGTGGCCAAAGCATCCGCTGCCTGGTTTTGTGCTCGAGGGATGTGATAAAAACGACATTCCTTGAATCTTTGTGCCAACCCTTCTAGCTGGTCTAGGTATGGACGTAACCTTTCTTCCCTCACTTCCCAGTTTCCTTGCGCCTGTTCGATGATCAGCTTTGAGTCGCCCCAAATTTCAACATATGATGCTCCTAGTGCTACTAATGACTCCAACCCATAGATGCATGCTTCGTATTCGGCCATATTATTGGTGAGAGGGAAGGATAACTTCTTTGCCATCCGGATCCTTTCTCCCTCTGGTGAGATAAGTAGTACTCCTACCCCGGCTCCATTTGAATTAACCGCTCCATCGAAGAACATTTTCCAAGGCATAACTTCTATTGCGTTCAAGTGCTCGTTGGGGAATTCATAGCTTATCTCTTCCTCTTCTGCATTCAGAGGTTGGTTGGCCAGAAATTCTGCTACAGCTCTCCCCTTGATAACCTTCTTCGTTACGTATTCAATATCAAATTCGGACAAAAGCAACAACCATCGGGCTAGCTTCCCTGTTAGAGACGGAGTTCGGTACAGATACTTCACGGGATCCATCCGGGAAATAATGATCACTTTGTAAGATTGAAAATAGTGCCGTAGTTTCTTTGTTAGCCATACTACTGCCACACACGTCTTTTCGATCATGTTATACTTAAGCTCGTATTCCAGGAACTTCTTACTCAGATAATACACCGCGTGCTCCACACCGGTGTCTCCTTCTTGAGCCAACATTGCTCCAATAGATCACTCCTCGATCGCCACATAAAGGAGAAGCGGTCTTCCCAGTTTAGGCGGTCTCAGAACAGGTGGATTAGACAAATAGTTCCGAACACTCTCTAATGCTTGCTGGCACTTATCATTCCAAACCGTGGGTTGATCTTTCCGTAGCAGCTTAAAGATTGGCTCACAGATTGCGGTGAGTCTTGCTATGAACCGACTGATGTACTGAACCTGCCCCAGAAACCCTCTCACTTCTTTCTCATTCTTTGGTGCCGGCATTTCTCGTATGGCCTTCACTTTGTCGGGATCTACCTCAATTCCCTTGTTTCCGATTACATAGCCTAAGATCTTCCCCGATGAAACACCAAAGAAGCACTTCTTCGGGTTCAACCTCAGCTTGAATTCGGAAATTCGGGCCAAAAACTTCTCGAGTGCAGCGAAATGCCCCTCTCTTGTCTCCGACTTGACCATCATGTCGTCCACATAAACCTCTACCTCTTTGTGTATCATATCATGGAACAGTGCTGTAGCCATTCGCTGGTAAGTTGCCCCGACATTTTTCAAACCAAACGGCATCACCCTATAGCAGTATGTTCCCCACTCAGTTGTGAACGAGGTTTTCGCTTTGTGTTTCTCAGCCATCTGAACTTGCATGTAGCCCATGAAACCGTCCACGTTCGTGTGTAAGACGCTTGATGCTGCACTGTCGATCAGCACGTCAATATGAGGCAACGCGAATTCATCTTTGGGGCATGCCTTATTAAGATCTCTATAATCAACGCACATTCTCACTTTGCCGTCCTTCTTTGCGATGGGCACTACATTTGCGACCCAAGGGGGATAGTCGATTACTTCGATGAACCCTGCTTCTAACTGCTTCTTCACTTCCTCTCTAATCTTATCTGCCCATTCCGGTCTCATGCGTCGGAGTTTCTGCTTCACGGGCTTCGCGTCGGGGTATGTTGGAATACGCTGAGTTATGATTGATTGATCAATTCCTGGCATGTCTTCGTATGTCCAAGCAAACACTATTTCGTATTTTTTAATTATTCTCTCAAATTCTTTCCTCTCTTCAATAGTTAATTCTTGAGCAATTTGTATAAGTTTAGGATTTTCATCCGTGCCAAGATTGAAAGTTGACATTTCTATTGTATTGATTTCAAATGTAGGCATGTTATATGAATGAGAATGCATGGAATGATCATGATCAACATCAAGCAAGTACGCAAAATCAGAATTCATTTCATTGATAGTGTTGGCGAGTACATTGTTGGATTCAAATAAAGCAGTGATACAATTTTCATCAACAGGGTTTTCGGGTTTCTCATAAGCTTTGGAGGTACTGGGCTCATCCACCGCTCCCGCAGTTGCTTCAATAGTGATGACCTGCTCCTCGGCATTCAAGTCTAACATCATAATCTCCTCGACAAAGCAACTTGCCTTTCCTTTGCCCCAGTCAGTCACATCATTGAAGATCTCGAATCCTGGCAGAATCTTTCCTTCGGTGCTAGTCCATGACTCAGGGGTCCCTGAATAAACATTTCCGTGCCCCTCCTTCACGAAATACTTCCTTAGGCCCACTTTTCCCTCATTACTCGTGTTGGACGGACCTCCCTGTTCATATCCTAAACCCCTCCGGGTTTTCTGACTCTTGAAGTCCGGAAATTCTGGCAACCCTTGATGGTGTGCTCCCAAGCCCATGCCAGGGATAAAGCCTCCTTTCATCATCTTCACCACATCAGAGGTCATGCTAGACTCGTAAATCCCAGAAACTTGGAATCCGGAGAAAAGCTGAGGCTCAATTCCCAATGCCGCCACCGAGCTCAATTTTTCCACTCTGATCATCACTATCTCCTCCCCGAAGGGGAATTTGATCATTTGGTGGAGCGTGGAGGGCACACCTCCCAACTTCATGGGCGTCCCAACAATACAGCAAAGGTTACCGGGATGTCCAACACCGTGAACTCTGTTTCTTCCTCAAGTGGCCCCACTTTCAGCTTGGCCTTAAAAACTCCTTCAATGTGCCTATGGCTGTCATCGTAAGCCCTGATCACAGTTTCCGAGGCCGTCAAGTCTCCTCTTTCCACTCCCAACTTAGACAAGAGTTTCAGCGGGCAAACATTAATGGCTGATCCATCATCAACCATCACACAGCTAGTCTTCTTCCCGTTGATTTCAGCTCGGATATACAAAGGCTTGTTGTGAGCCTTCCCCTCTTCTAGGAGATCTTCGTCGGTAAACGTGATTTCAGTTTTCTTTCGAGCCATAATTGCCTCTACCAACGCTGCTGGCTCAGTATCGGTAGAAATAACCAAATTCTGCAGCTCTTTCATCAGGTTTTCACGATGGTACTTGGAATGGCATAAAACTTCCCACACCGTGGACTTAGCTTGTGTCTTCTTCAACTGCTCGAGAACTTGGTCATCCGGCTTTGGAGCCGACCCTTCCCCTATCTCAGCCTCCACCATAGGTGCCTTTCCTTCGGCCACTCGACCTGATCTTGTCATGACGGTGATTTCCAGCTCATCATCAGATTCATCCCAAATATTGATAGGAATCCTCCGATTAATATCTTCCTCGTCCGAGGAACTTTCCCAAATGTCCACAATCATTAGATCCATAACGTGAGGAACGTTCGGATTTAAATAAAAAGGATCCGCTGATCCATACAATGCCCAGCCTATCAGATCATCATAATCCCGGAGGGACACTCTACTCATCCTTCTTGCCGCCAACGGAATGGCTCCTCTTTGTATGCACATAAGCTGCACCTTATCACTCATTGTTTCAGGACACTGCTCATAGCGGTGCCTCCACCTCCTAACATAATCCACGAATGGTTCCTCGGGGAATTGCCTGATCCTATCCAGATCCTCCAGGGACCCCGTCCATGGAACATACATCTCATATCTCGCCACAAAAGCATCCCTAAGCGGTATCCAATGACCCATTTCCTCCTCTGATAGGCCTTGGTGCCACAACAAGGCTTCTCCCATGAGGGTTCCCGGGAAATGTTCATGTAATTCACATTGAGGGAACCCGGCGTCGTACATATGGTTACGGAATATCCTCGCATGCTCAATAGGATCACGGTATCCCCCATACCTAGGCATTGCTAACACTGCCTCGGGTGTTTCATAAGAGGGTGAGTCCGAGGTTTGCTCTGCCAGCATCCATACCGTATACTCTTTGATAAACCTCTTTGTCATTGCCGCCCAATCGGTCTTGACATGCATCGGAAGTGACATATACCACATCAACGGCTCACCCATCAATGAATTACAGAACAAACTGGTGATCTCTTCTTCCTTAAAGCCCAAAGGCCCCATGGCCGACAAGTAGAAGTGAAGGTGTTCCATGGGATCTTTGTTGCCATTGTACTTACTGACCCTCGGTAGCGGACGCTTGATAGGTCCGATCTGCATCGCGAAGCGCTCTGTAGTCCTGTCTTCAGCTTTTTGGTACTTTTCTAGAAATAAATCTGACAATCGATCCCAATCATGCTTGCAAGAGTCGGGTAATGAGTGGAACCACCCCAAAGGCTCGCCTATCAGCGAATGATGGAACCACTGAGCAATCTCGTCCACCCCGAAGGATTCAACAAACATATCATGCATATATTCACGCAAGTGCATATCGGGATTCTCCCCGCCACTAAACAGACCCAATTCTGGCACAATAGTTCGAGACGACCCTTCTCTGGTCTCTTCGGCACTATCTTCATCATACGGTGCTCCACCATCCAAACCTTCATCCATCGGTTCACCTTCCTGTTCCTCGCCAAGAAAGGACACATATAGACCATTTCCTACATTGCTCTTTTCATCGGAGTCCAACAACTCCTCTTCGTTTTCCTCGAAGGATTCCATCACTACACTTTCTTCCAGACTGACTCCGATCATGCTCACCCTATGATTAGGCAATGGATTACGCCTAGTGGAAGGGTTTGCTGACGAAGGATCAGCTATCTTCTTCTCCTCAATCAAATCTTGGATCTCGTGCTTCAACCTCTCACAGTTCTCAATAGTATGCCCATAACTGCTGTGGAATTCGCAGTATCCCCTAGCTTGTATCCGTGGAGAAGGTGGAGCTTTGTTATAAGGAGTAAGAGCTTTCAGCAACCCCTTTTTCTGCAATCGTTCGAAGACTTTTGCATAGGTCTGATCAAATTTGGCGAACTGCCTCTTTTTGATAGCATTAAGATCAAGCACTTTCACTGCTGCAGATTCTGCACTCGCACTTGGCCCTCCGGCACTATATCCCGACTTCGTCCACTTGGTATACGCCTTTTTCGGTTCTCCATCCCCCTCAACTGTCAAGGCGCAGCTATACATCTCATTGAAATCGGTAAATGGCATATACTGCAGCTCATTCTTAATATATGGCAATGTGTTGCCCACTACCATTCGGATCTGGTCCTGCTCAAGCGGCTTCTATTTCATGACCGCGGCCTTGGCCCTCCATCTCCTTACAAAATCGGAAAAAGATTCCCCAGTCTGCTACTTAGTGCTCTCTAGCTCCTTCAAAGTGACCTCAAGCATGGTGTTGAAGCTATACTGAGCGATGAATGACTTCGCTAACTCTTTCCAATCCCTCTTCGTCACCATTGGCAATGCATGAAACCATGTGAGGGCAGCCCCCTCCAGATAAGTGTTAAACAGCCCCAGGACTTGGTCCTCAGTCAGGATCGTGTGCTTCATTACAGCAACATACTGATTCATGTGGGCAGTGGGATCTCCAGTTCCATCGAACTTTTTCATGTCAGGGAGCCGGAATTTCAAAGGCAAAGCCATTGCCGATAAACAATTCTTCAAGTTATAAAAGTCCTGACTCCCGGAACTTCCGCCACGTAGATCCTGCACCTCCTGAGTGATGTGTTGCTTCCACTCCTCCTCCTTAGCTTTCTCTTTCTCCAGCTGCTTTCGGATATAATCCTGATAGTCATCCTCATTCCCAAAGCGAGGACCATCGTTCACCTCATTCTCAGCGTGCTTACTGCCACTTTTGTCATCTTTCATGGCCAACTTAGCTATCTGGGCCACTATCACGGCTAACTGCTCATTGATGTTGTTCACAGAGTTTTCCAATCCGGCCACCTTTTCGTCGGTCGCAGACATGCTGACGGAAGAATGAGTATACCCGGAAGAAGACGAATCAGAAGCCACAATTGCCGATTCAGAACTGTCAATCTGTAGCTGATCAAACTGCCTGACTAGCCGACTGCTCTCTCGGTACCACAACCGCTTAATGATGACGTCTGAGTGAACGGTATCCATTAGTATGTATGCATGATTTTATATGCATGATTCGTGGTGTGTGCGTTTATTATTTACGGATATATACGATAAAAAGAACAAACGTTAGTCTAATTACACGTATCACAGAATCTCTCTTCCACCCTTATTCCTCCACACACTCGATGGTCCAAGTCTCTTTCCTAGGATTTTGGTTTGGGGCTCACATTGCGGTCCAGGGGACGCATGATGCCGTCTATTATTGCGGAAAAAGTAAATCATCCATCAGACAATACAGTTTGTTTTGACGTATTCACATCCAGTGACTAAGATATCGACCAAATGGATTTTTCTTTCGAATAACTCGTCTTTTGTCATTTTGTGAGATGCATTAGTTCAGGTTTTGATTCCCTTTTGAGCGTATCTCGGATTTAGACGTGGTACGAGTTATTCTTCTGGTTCAATCATTCGTTATTGACAATGACTCGTTCCCTTTTATTCGCGTGGGGTCGTGTCTCGATTTTTGGATTACGACGGGATCTTTTGGATCTATCGAGAGACGTAACCACGTGTTTATTTAGTGATGAAAGCACTTTTAAGGAACAGACTCATCGCGTAACGTGTTTGTTTTTAGCGTTAAGAATCCGTTTGCTCGTTTTTGCTACGTGAAAAGACGGCGAGTCTTATTCGAGCGTACGATAATCTTTCGGCTAATAACAACTCTTTATTTCTTCCAATTTACGGGATATATCACCCTAGCGTGGTTATAGAAAATCAACGTTTCGTTTAATCGCATGCTTATTCGAAGTAGGGATATTACCGTTCTTTTTCATTTAGGCGCGAGTTAAGCAAACGCGCAGATCGGGCCATATTTCTTGTAGTTTTGGTAACGGTCGAAATGATCGAGCCATTAGTCAAACCCACAGTCTCGTCCATATGGTGCAATCATGCGGTTTAGCTTAATTCGGCTTTATGATTTTAAACGGCGTACATATCGGCTCGAGGCACGTATTTAACGGCATTGGTTTATTTTCTTTAACTTCCCTCAGGATGGATATATATCGTAGATACAGAATGACTTTGATCGTTTGTTTATTTTTGCTTTTCTTTTATTTTCTTAGTTAGTTTTTGCGGATACGTCCATTTCTCTTTAGAACAACCCAAGG
Organism: Euphorbia lathyris; assembly: GCF_963576675.1. Lineage (NCBI taxonomy): Eukaryota > Viridiplantae > Streptophyta > Magnoliopsida > Malpighiales > Euphorbiaceae > Euphorbia > Euphorbia lathyris. The sequence continues at coordinate 81,314,208 of NC_088914.1, read as the reverse complement.
CATAACGTAAGAGCTCGTCTTTCATTCGGAAGGGACGGGCCACGTTTGCGAAACTCTTTACGTTACAACGGGGTCGTTCAAAACAGAAATGTTCTTCGTTTTCATTTCGTCATAATTTCGTTTCATCCCAACCTATTTAAAGAATGTGAATAACGGCTACTGTTAATATAATCTTTTGAATCGAGATATAACTATCCTTAATACCAAACCAATTCATACTAATACGTGCTTACGTCACAACGTATTTCCTGAACATGTGCCTTCTTCGAGACACGGAAAGGGACCAGGCGGGTCGCACAAGTTCATTCATACGAGATGACTAAGTCGTCTTTAGTTCGAATCGTTTCGATGTTTTGGGGTAGTTTGTATATCGGTTTAAGAGTATATATTAATGCATCGTTTCTTTTTCTTTGCATATTTTAGGATTAGACACGTATCATGGCAATTTGAAAACACGAACTGATTCATTTATCACATCAAAAATGGTAACGGGTAATCCTATGGCAACTTCTAATGCTACTATATGCTGACACGGCTGATCGTGGGACCTCACAGGACCGCACAAATTCGCCCCTAACGAATGGATGGGGACCCTTTGGCGCCTTACTGTAAGGGGGAACTTACACTAGCCTCTTTCAAGCGACGAATGGACTCTCGCTAGAGGTTTCACGGAAATTACCCAAAAGGTTTGCAATAATGCACATGAATGCATACGAAAAGAAATAATACGATCCGTCCCCGTTAAGGGCTTAATACACGCCTTTCGGAATCAAATTTCTCGCTTCCCCAGCAGAGTCGCCACTTGTTAGACGAGGTGCCGCGGCCTAATCTCTCGGGCAGACCGGGGGGTGGACACCTCATGGCGATGTAAGCGGTGATTGGCGCCGAAAGCAACCAATCGTGGAATCAAGTTGCTCGGCAGGACCGGAGCTCGGAGTATGGAAGAGTCGCCTCCCACGAATGGGAAAATGAACACCGATCCCTTGCGGGAGACCGGTGAGGGTTTGGGAAACTTAGGTACGAGCCGAGAAGGCTAGCTCCTTTCCGGAGAAAAGCTACTAGGCACCCTGACATCGCCCGGTTATGAACCACCTGCCCTCCTACTCAGCGTGTTAGGCGATAACGGACTAATCGCATATTTCTTTAAGTTTAAAATTCGTTTGAAACCTTTTCTTTCTCGTTTTGAAAACCGTTTTGAGCATATATTATTGAAAGCCACTTTGGTAAAGAATCACCCATTTACATTGATGCTGAGTATAAAAGAGAGAGGGGGAGAAGGAATAATTGATTTATTTACAGTGTGTCTTATGCCTCGATTCGTATGTCAACTCTACACTAAACTCACTCCCCGAAAACGAGTTTATTTACATGGTTCGTACCTTAATCGCCGTTGGAACGATTTAGGTACGTTTCAAAACCCCGTTAATTTACATGGCATCTACTCGAATCGCCGTTGGAACGACTCGAGCGTTGGAAGACGTGGAATAAAGAATTTTAACCCAAAATCGTGGTTAGGCATAGAAGTCAATTTATTTTGTACAAATCATTTAAGGAAACGATTCAAAACTTTATTATTTACAATAAAAACGATTTTAATTACAAGGTTCACCTAATCCGTCGTTGGAACAGATTAAGGTTTCAACACGTGATATTTTGGAAATAGTTTAAAAAGGTCAAGAAAAACGTTATTTACACTTTAAGAATATCTAGAAAACTTAAGTTTAAATAAACAAATTAAAGTCTCTTTTTGTGATTTTATTTTCCCTTTTTTCACTCAATTAATCCTTACTTGAATATAATTACAACAACTAACAAATTAAATTCAACTTCACCCAACCAAACATGTTTAAAGAATATATACCTATAGGAAATCCAAATGGAGAATGAATATACATATTTATACATATATGTAAGAATAGTAAAAATGGTAATAATATATATATAGATTAAATGTAAGATAGGGAAAGTAGTAATACATATAATACCTTTTTATCCTAGTTACAACTATGTAAAAATAAGGGAGACTATAAAAACTAAAAATAACATCTAATTTCCAAAATAGTTTTACCCTATGATAGCTAATATAATTCAAATGCCAAAGAAAACTATATATGTACATATATACTACTTTATAACATTAAATCCAAACGAATTAGATTTCAACATGAAATAAATAAATATATAGTACATAATAAATAGTTATAGGATTAAAAAATAATTTTTATAAACATATTACACAATAATATACATATATATACAAGTAGAAATGTCAAAAAGTGGGGAAAGGAGGGTAAAAATGGTGATTTTCGGTTTCCAGCAGATTACCGACGGAAAATCCGTCGCCAATCTGCTGTTAGTGACAGAAAAGGTAGAATTACAGCAGCACTCCAAAACTTTCCAGATTCGTTCAAAAGCTTTAAATTAAATCTAATTCGATCGTTTGGGATCTCCGAACTACCAAAAATGGATCATAGTCTATGACGGAGTTTCCTAAAACAACGTTTTTATTTTAAAACGTTATTCGGAAATATCTTTTCCAAACTTATAATTACAACGTTTTTAATACCCGAACTACCTTTTAATCGGATCACGGTTCGTATTGGGATATTAAAACGAGGTTTTTTATTTTAAAACAAAACCGAATTTTTATTTAACACGGGATAAATACGAAGAATTAAATAAAACGTGATAAATAAATGAATAACTAAATAAATAAAATTATAACATAAAAATAAATAAAGAAAATAAAATAAATGAAATAAATAAAACGAGTCTAGTCCTCGGATAATACCTCAAGTTCGGTATTGAAGGTTGAAGTCGGTTGATTCCACGAATCGTGCTTTTCCGGTGTTTTTGGTAAAATTTTAACTTTTAGGAAATTTGGAATTTTTAGGAAAAAAAAAGTTTTTTCCCAAAAAAAAGATTTTATCTCTCTAAAAATGTTTAGAGTGAGAAGCTCCTCGCAAAAGTCCTCTCCCTAAATGCATGGGGATCCGTGCCTTATATAGGCAAACAGATCCCCGGAACTTTGGGCGACGCCCGAGTAAAATTGGGCGTCGCCCAAAGGGGGTTGGGCGATCGCCCACCCTGGTTGGGCGAACGCCCAACTTTTGTTGGGCGAACGCCCAACAATCGTTGGGCGTCCGCCCAACGTCGTTGGGCGCCTGCCCAGCGGCCGTCGGGCGCTCGCCCAACGGCTGTCGGGGGTGCGTGCCCGACGGCCGTCGGGCGTCCCGCGGACGCCGAGTGCACGCCCTGCGGTGCCGGACGTGCGTCCGACTGTCGTCGGACACACGTCGGCTGCCGCTAGGCGCTCGCTCTACGTCGCGGAGCGTCCACGAGCCGTTCACTCGACGACCGCGATTCTCGTTGACTCACCATTTTATTATTATACGTTTTTCTGTTTCAAAATTTTTCCGGAACCAACTGCTTCGACCGCTTTGTTAAAGGTTTTCATCACAGGTCCTCCGACTCGGTGTCTACATCGGTGTACAACATGAATTCCTTCTTAATGAGATAGTGCTCCCACGTCTTGAGAGCCCAGACTACCGCATAGAACTACTTATCATAGGTGGCCCACTTTTGTCATGAATCACATAGTTTCTCCCTAAAATAGGCAATGGGCCGCCTCTCTTGCATCAACACTCCCCTAACTCCTACTCCAATCGCATCACACTCTACTTCAAAGAGCTTATCAAAATCTGGAAATGCTAAAACCGGAGCGGTTTAGCTTTTCCTTTATCAATGCAAAACTATTCTCTTGCTCGTCTTCCCACTTGAAGCCTCTACCCTTCTTCAAACACTCGGTCATAGGAGCCACGATAGCACTGAAATTCCGGATGAATCGTCTATAGAACGTAGCTAACCCATGGAAGCTTCTAATGTCCCCAACCGTCTTCGGAGTCGGCCACTCCCGAATTGCTCTAACTTTCTCTTCATCAACCCGGATACCATTCCCACTGACCACATACCCGAGAAACACCAAGCTGTCCATCATAAAATCACACTTCTTAGTGTTGGCAAAGAATTTGTTCTCCTGAAGCAAGGTTAAGACGGTCCTCAAGTGCTCTACATGTTGTTCCAATGTCTTACTATGGATGAGGATATTGTCGAAGTAGACCACTATAAACTTCCCAATCACCGGACGCAAGACTTGGTTCATCAACCTCATAAAAGTACTCGGTGCATTGGTCATCCCAAATGGCATCACTAGCCACTCATACAATCCATCACCTGTCTTAAACGTCATCTTCCACTCATCTCCCGCCTTAATCCGAATTTGGTGGTACCCGCTTCTCAAGTCAATCTTCGAAAAGACCTTGGACCCACCCAATTGGTCAAGCATATCATCAAGTCGGGGAATCGGGAACTTGTACCGTATAGTGATCTTGTTGATGGCTCGGCTATCTACACACATCCTCCACGACCCATATTTCTTGTGTGTCAACAAGGCCGACACCGCACATGGACTCATACTCTCTCTAACATAGCCCATACTTATCAACTCTTCCACCTTCTCCTTCATCACTTCACTCTTCTTGGGACTCATCTGGTAGTGAGGGATGATAGGCAAACTAGCCCCCGGCATGAGAGCAATATGGTGTTGGATGTCCCGTAGAGGTGGTAATCCATAGGGTAACTCTTCCGGAAAGACATCACGGAACTCGTTAAGTAATCTCCCCACATTTTCTAGAAATTCTCCATCCTCGCTTCCTACCCCATTCGACGGTGTGCTAGATTTCACCATAACTATATAGACCATTTGACTTTCCTCACACTCATTAATAAATGCCTTGTGAGTTGGACAAACGATCAAGGTAGACTTCTCTTTGATCTTAGCTTCTCCCACAAGGGGTGTGAGAACATATCGAACCCCATCCTTCACAAACCGATAGGTATTCTTCTTTCCGGAATGGGTAGCATATCTATCAAATTGCCAAGGACGTCCCAATAAGAGGTGGCAAGCATCCATTTCCACAATGTCACAATAGACCTCATCCCGATACTCTCCAATCTCAAGAGGTACCCGACACCTTTGAGTGACCTCCAACTCTCCCACGTTCTTGATCCACCCCACACTATATGGACTAGGGTGTGCCTCAATAACCAAACCGAACCTCTTAGCGGCGGTTTCGCTCATAATGTTCTCTTGGCTACCACTGTCAATGATCACATTACACTTCACCCCTTGCACTAGACATCAGGTTCGGAACAATTAGTGCCTTTGGTCCGCTTCTACTCTACTCTAGACCAAGAATCTCCTCACAACATGTATGGCTTGCCCACCGTCATATTCCCCATCATAATCATCATCAATCAGATCACAACAAACATCCCCTTCATCATCATACTCCTCATCATCTTCATACCGCTCAACCATGTTGGAACTTCTTCTCTTGGGGCACTCATTGGAACGGTGGCCCCACTCATTGCATCGAAAGCATTTGAAAGGAGCCGACCTTGCATAGAGGTTGTTTCCCCTAGGGGGTTGTGCCGCCTTGAAAGGCCTTACATCCCCCCTAGGTGCCTTTCCCGCACTAGGCGCTTTGGGATCGCTTGAACTTGCAATGCCCTTGCCTTTATCAATCCCCTTGGGAGCTCCTCTCCCTCTATAAGTACTCTCAATCCCGGCTCTCCTATAGCCATCACGCCCCCTCAAACTCAACTGCAACTCGGCCGTCAATGCTAAGTTACGGGTGTCTTAGACCCGAATCACCATTTGTGTTCCAATCCGGACTTGAATGTTGTATCTCAATCCTTCAAGATACCTTGAAGTCTTTTGGCTTTTGGTTTCCGACAAGTTAGCCCTTGCTGAAAGCCGCAAGAACTCCGAGGTGTACTCATGCACACTCCTTGCACCTTGAGAACAATTCCAATACGAACTGTAGATGTATTGCTCATAGTCGGGTGGTAGAAACCTCTCCCTCAACATCGACTTCATTCTAAGCCAAGATCTAATCGGCTCCTTTCCTCCTCTTCTTCTCCCCTCTTTGACATTATCCCACCAAATCGAAGCTCCTCCTTTCAACCGATAAGCCACTAAACTGACTTTCCGATCCTCCGGTATACCCGCTGTTGAGCGATTTCCGCAAGTGCACGGTATACGCTTGTAGTAATAAAAGATATCGATCCCACAGGGAACGTTTTTTAACAAAAACTTATTTTGACTTGGTTAAATATACTTTTAAAATTTATAATATGGAAAATCGTTAAATCGGATTTGGTTTTGAAATTGCTCGAACGAGAATTAGAATAGAGAATAACAAATGTTAGAAAATACTTCTAATTTAGGAATGAATTTACAAAACAGGATTGTTTAGCTCTTTAGAAAAGTAAACAAATGTATTCGTTTGCATTAAGCAAAGAAAACAACTTTAAACTTTGTATAAATTATAACGATGAAATAAATGATGGAACCTCTAATTTTTAGGCGTTGAACTGTAGTCAATCCTCCTACGGTCGGGTTAGATCGCTACCTTAACCAAGTTAAAACTCTTTCGAGATAATAATTTGTCTAAGTGTTCAACAAAGTTTCCTTGTAAAGATTTTGAATTAAACTACGTTTTAATGAAAACACCGGCAATCCACTTTGGATCCTTTACCAAAGTGCTGCATGAAAATCTATCGAATAGAACAGACTTTATTAGATGAAATATAAATTTTATACAAGTTTACAGAGAACAAGGAGCATGAAAACATTCGACGGCGTGCAAGTGAACGGGTTGTCAATCCTTTCCTTGGGTTTCGTTAGAGTTTGTCAGACTCAGGGGCGGATTCTCTACTCAATCTTCTCGCTGTAACTTCATAATAGGGATGCGGTCGGCCTCTACCAAAATGTAAACTAATATGAACAAATCTAAACGCTACTGTGTTTGTAATTATTGAATAAACAATGTGTGTACATCATATTGCTTTTTACAGAAATGAAATCTAAATTCTGAATCACTTGACTCGGAATTTCTGCATTAATTCTATACTAATCTCTTTCTTCTATATCTTTCCAACTCTTCATCAACTCTTTATTTATAAATGTTGAAGAGTCGTGGTTGAAGTGTCGTGTCCGTTGTGAAGGATCGTATCCGTTGTGAATGGACGTCTTTATCCACCCGAACGAACGCGTTTCTTTGGATTAAACATGTGTTCATTGTACTTGGATGAATTTCTGCACTTATCGAGAATATTTAATTCTCGACCGAGAATGGGGTAGCATTTATTTGGTCTTCGAACAAAGGGAAGGAGGTGCTGAAAAATGCGTGTCGCGACTGAGAATTTGAGATTCTCGGTCGCGGCTTTTGTAAATTCTCTACCGAGAATCTTGTTTCCTCAACCGAGAATGTGACATTTTCTTCTGTTTCTGACTTCGTCTTTGTCCTCGTTTAGGTGTAATTGATCTTCGTTGTTTTTACCTCCTTTTGTAAGGTTTTTATTCTGTTTTAAGCTCTTTTCGTTCCTATTTGGATTTTACCAAATATTTACGTACCTTGCAAGAAAGAAACATATTCGAATGTCAAAGTATTCTAAATAGATGTAATCAGCACAAATTCATAGCAAAACTGATGTAAATATTAATGATATTTTAGGTATATTTTGGGCTTAACAAATCTCCACACTTAGTCTTTTGCTAGTCCCGAGCAAAATTTCACTGAATTTATTCTTTAACTAATCTTTTTATAAAAATAAAACATATATCTCTATATTTACTTTTTAAATTAGTTAAGCCGAAAAGACTAACTTCGCATGGAAAATTTATACGCAAAATATCAAACTAACTTTATATAAAAGCGATATATCATTCGTCTTGTATTTTCAATTTTGAATTGAAGTATTCGGGACGATATAAGCACGCATGTTATTGAGTCTTTCATCTCAAGGCATTTTAAAGCACAAAATTTCCTTTCCCAAACCTAAACTAATATATGAGATATATTAAATGAGTAAGTACTTGGGTTAATCGTATTTGCTTAGTTATGCCCGAGATAAGGGTGTTCTTGATCGTAACTTTATACGTATTTTATTGCTTAGTGTCCGCTTAAGAGGTACCGACCATGCCATGGGTGGATGCAATCGTTACTTTAAACTTAAACACGCTTTATTTTGTTTAAACGTTCCTTCCATACCTCGATTGTGATAAGGGTGGTCGCAATCGTGGCCAAAAGTAAACGGTACTTAATTTTCTTCCCTTTCATACCTCGATTGTGATAAGGTTGGTCTCAATCGTGGCCAAAAGTTAAGAATTCAACTAATTGATTAATTAATATGAAATATAAAATTTAAATTGTAACTTGGGAAAAAGAAAGATAGCACATTCATCCTATATTGACTTAAAATTCAACATGTATTATGGCGAAAGTTTCCTTAAAAACTTCAATTGGTGTTAATGTAAGACGAAATCAAACCGAGCTAAAATTGTTAGTTCAATTTAATGCCTATAAACCTAATTGAAAATTTCAAATGAGATTTATTGTATCGTGAATTTCATGATATAAAATAGAGATTGAAATAAAGAAGTTTTTTTTTCTTTTTTTTACTTAAATACATTCACTCGAGACAATTTTACTTAAAATCGTATCGGAGATTTGTGAAAATTTTTAAGAATTATTGCCCGTATAGAAATATTATTTCTATCGATAATGATAACCTAAAAATAATCATAATTTAAAATATTTTAAACATATGGAAATGTAAAGTTATGAAAAATAATGTGAAATAAAATGTGTTGCAATATATGTTGCATTTGCATAAAAATTATTCATTGCATAGTATTTGTGCTAAAAACTAAAATGATATATGTATATCTCCTCCCACACTTAAATTGGACCATGTCCTCAGTGGTGCAAATAGTGAGATAATATGAAAAAGAAGCACGAAATAAAGCATACGAAATAAAAAAAAAATATAGCAAAGAAAAACCATTCAACATAAAATTAAAAATTGTACGAAACATAATAAAAAGAAATATTGTACCAAACTTAACAAGATAACAAGAAAAATAAAAGAGACAACCTAGGCATTAGGCGGGGAATCCGGAGGTGTTGGTGAAGTTTCCACATTGCGGCGATGGAAAAATGAAAGCATCTGATGCCGAGTAGACCTATGCTCGCACCTCAAAGTATTGAGGTTGTCATTCATCACCATATTGTTCTCCACCAAATCATCAATTCTTAAATTCATTTGGTGATTATTGGAATTGATTTGGTTCAAAATCCGCCTTAAATCCACCAGATCATCTTCTTGAGGTGCTTGGGGTTGTGGTTGAGCCGGCGGTGCATCTTCCTCGCCTTCCGCCTCGCCTCCTCCTTCGGTACCTACTAATTAAGAACTTGAAGCTCCTCCACCCATAGTGCCTCGAAGATGGGCAATACAGGAAGCATATGATATAAAAACATGAGGAACCGAAGTAAGCAATAAGTGAGCCCGCTCAAGTGCCGAAATGTCCAAAATTGGAACATACCCATGGTAGGTGGACATGTCATAATCGGCCAATTCACCCCGTGCTCCAAAAACAATAGACGTGATAAAATTACCGAGAGGGACTTGAATTGTGGAAGCCCTCGAAGCACGAAATAAATTGTTAAACAACATACCGATGCTATCAACCCTCAAACCCTTAAACAGACAATCCAAAACAAACAAATCCCAAACTTGAATCTTAGAGCTCTCAACACGACCAAACAAGGAAAAACTCAAATATTTGTGAAAGAAGAACACACAATTGTCCTTAATCAACTTGTTTGAAGTGTTTTTGGAGTTAAAATAGTCTTGGTCCGAAAGAGTTTGCCAAATAGAGTCAATGTCAAAATCCTTAGGCTTGTCATAAAAATCAGTAGTAGGGAAACCAAACATATTTCCCATAGCTTCATAATCAGTGGTGTAAGTCACACCATTATTCCTAAAAGAAATTGATGTCTTCTTCTTATTCATGGCCAAAGTGACCAAAAACTCCACCACGTATTCATGAATACGGGGAAAACGCATAGAAACAAATTCTTGCCAACCCCAATGTTTCAATAAAAGCATTAATTCTAGTAGAGAAATCCAATGCTCTTACCGAATCGAAGTCAAGGAAGTGCATATCGACAAACTCTCGCTTGGAATTGGAAAAGTGAAGAAATCGAGCGGCTTCCTCCTCCGTTTCGATATCGAAATAGGCTCCGCAACAAATACGAAGGCGATTAGCTTCCGTAACCGGAGGCTTTTAACCAACAGTCTTTCGTCTAGGCATGGTAGTGGTGTTTAGGGTTTGCAAAGAAGAAGAAGAAGAAGTGAAGAAAAGAGAGAAAAGCAAAGGATGAAGATGAAGTGAGAGATGTAAAATGAGGTAATGAATTGAGAAGAGAGAAGAGAGGGTAAATAATAATTGGGGAAGAGTAAAAGTAATGTATGGGGAAGAGGTTAGGGTAGGTGATTGGGTGAATTTTGAGGTGATGTGAGGTTTGTGTAAGGAGTAGGTTTATATAAGGTGAAATGGGGAGATGTAGAGGGAGAATATGAATAGGAATAGACTTGAAATAGGTCAAAAATTCGGAATATTGCTGCCTACAGGTCGCGTGTCGCGACCGAGAATGTGGTTCCCCGGTCGCGGCACGTGAATTTCAGAGAACAAATCGCTCTGAATTCGGCCTGGTTTCGCTGGACTTACCGAGAATTTTAAATTCTCGGTAGAGAATTGGTCAAAAGTGGCTGTTTAGGTGCCTTTTGACTTGGTTTGTGCAATTTAATTGGTTAAGTGTGTCCTGAACTTAATATAAACTGTACCTGCACTTAAAACTAGAATAAATAACATTAATTGCAAGGAAACCCAAAGGTTTATCCTTATTAATTCGAATTAGAGGGAAATAAATGGTATATGAAGAATTAATGAAACATTAATGCACATTTATGCATACAAGTTAAAAGAATCATATTAAGTGCATATTAAGTTCATATTAATACATATTAAATGCATGTATTTAATCAATTGAATTAATTGAATGAAAACTTAATGTATTGAACCCAATGAATTAAGTTTATGAAGTGAGATTATGTGTTGATTAAGAAACCATATTAGATTATTCTAAGCATTTTTTTTTCTTTCATCTTCATTTAATCAAGAATATTTAGAATTCGTCAACATTGAATGGACCTAGTATAGATTTATCCATGAGAAAATGGAACAAATATATTTAACTATTAGAAAAAGCAATAAATAAACTAAGATGAATAGAAAATTTGATTTATTAAATTAACACATATGTACAAAACATAAAAATAAAAAAAGTTGAATTACAACAAAATAAGGAAATATGTACAAAATAAAATTTAAAAACCTAAACTATTCTATATATTCATCCCTATCAAGCGGGATTTATGTGGCCCTATAGTGGTCAATTTTCAACTGCACGAAAGCTTGACGTTCCGGTGCAGAAAGAAAATGCGGGCCTGCACGAAAGACACATTTCACGAGTCCTTCAAACTCTAAAAACTCATAGTCTATCGTCGGGAAGAATTCATCATCACTCCAAGGAACATCAATGGTACCCTTGGTACCGAGAATTATTCCACAAATTATATTTCCAAACCTAATCTTTTTATCCTTGGATCGAGAAGCGGCGACAAGACCCTCCATCAGAATTTTTGAAGAATCAACTGTATTTCCTTGGAATATATCTCCAAGAACATATAAATCGGTGTCACGGACCACACTACTAAATGTGCGACCGAACAAACTGAGACACAAAAATTTGTGTAAATACAACATGAAGTTGGAGTGAAAGGAATGATTGTAGGCGAGTCTAGGATTGAAACGCCAAAAACCAGTAAGCATTCTCCATATGTCTGTGGATGTCATGTCTTTGCCAGGATGGCATTTGATTGTATCCCTCGGGGGAAAACCAAACCAGGCCTGCAACTCTGGATGGCCAAAAGTAAAGATTTCGCCATCTCGACGAAAACTAAGACGGACTCGTCGTTTGTTAACAAAACGAACGGTACAGAAAAATTTCAGAATCCAATCGCCAATGATTGGAAATCGCATGTTGGCGAATTTTGTCCACCCTAAGCGTTCCAAATAGCGACTCATGTCATCGCTTATACCAAGTTGATCATTCAAGAAGTCATCCATATATAACATTCCGACGAAGAATGTATAACGAAGCCTCTAGTAGCATCTTCCTTCATCATGACTGAAGATAGGAAATGGCGTCCCGTATCGTTTGGATAAGTCTGGACGTTTGTTGCTTGAAGCAGCATTTTTCTTTGAGGTTTTGTGTTTAGTAGGCATGGTAAAGAACTAAAGAAACAAGGTGTCTGTAACTTAGGGAAAAATGGTTTTTGCAGAAAATCAGAAAATTGATCTGACAAAGATGAAAAGAATGTAACAGAACCATGATCCTCTAGGACTTATTTATAAGATTTTAGGATGAAATAAGATGTTGTTTTGATGCGAAAAGGCATAAAATTATACCTTTCTGAATTGAAGAAACTTAATTTTTCGTTTATGAAAGGGTTTGTCTACAGGTTGAAGATGATTCAGGTCTGATGGTGCAAAAATAGTGCATGTCGCGACCGAGAATTCTAAATTCTCGGTCGCGACACGCTGATTTCCTTACGGAAATCAGGCGTCGAAACCTATTTTCCGATTCTCGGCCGAGAATTAAATATTCTCGGTAAGTTCAGAAAAAACCTTACCTATTTGGAAAATTTTGAAAAGGAGAATTCTCGACCGAGAATTCCAAATTTTCGGCAGAGAATTGCCTAAATCTTCAAATTCGAACTAAGTACCTAAAATCAAATTTAAAATCATGAAATAAACATATTTTATGCATCTAAATCATAATATAAAGTCATCTAATCATAAAAATGGCATGTGTAAAACAAAAAATTTAATAATTAATTAAGAATGAAAAATGGAAATGAACAAAAATTTAAAAGAAAATAAAACAAAATAAGCTGTGTTAGAAAAGCTAAACGAATTATACTTCAGATAATCTTGTTACGAACTTAATTCCTATATTCGAAACATTTTCGTAATAAATTTTGCATCGATTACCATTAACTTTGAAACGAACTCCGTTAGGTCCTTCAAGTTCTAAAGAACCATAATCGAATGTTTTGGCGACTAAATATGGTTCTATCCATCTGGACTTAAGTTTTCCTGGAAATAAACGAAGTCGTGAATTAAATAACAGCACCTTATCCCCAATATTAAAGTGTTTGACTTTAATCTTGGCATCGTTCCATTTTTTCACCTTTTCTTTATATATCTTCACATTTTCGTAAGATAGATGACGTAACTCATCTAACTCATTTAAATTGAGCAAACGTTTTTTACCTGCTTGGTGCAAATCAAAGTTAAGTTCCCTAATAGCCCAATAGGCTTTATGCTCTAATTCGACTGGTAAATGACATGCTTTCCCATACACTAATCGGTATGGAGTCATTCCTATTGGAGTTTTAAATGCAGTATGGTACGCCCATAACGCATTGTTGAGTTTACAAGACCAGTCTTTTCTTGAAGACGAAACTGTTTTCTCTAGAATCCATTTGAGTTCTCTATTTGATATCTCTGCCTGGCCATTTGACTGAGGATGGTATGGCGTTGACACGTGGTGGCGTACTCCATATTTTTTCATAAGTATATCAAAACTTCGGTTTATAAAATGGGTACCGCCATCACTAACGATGACTCTAGGACAACCAAATCTACAAAATATATCGTCAAGAAAACCAACAACTACTTTAGAATCGTTTGTCGGGGTTGCAATTGCTTCAACCCACTTTGAAACATAATCTATGGCGACTAATATGTAAGTTTTACCATTAGAAGGAGGAAAAGGTCCCATGAAATCTATTCCCCACATGTCGAAGACTTCAACTTCTAACATGGTTGTGAGGGGCATCTCATCTTTCCTTCCTAAATTTCCTGTTCTTTGGCACTTATCACAACGAGTAATAAATGAACGGACGTCTTTAAACATCATAGGCCAAAAGAAACCACATTCAAATATTCTAGCTACCGTCTTACTAACTCCATTATGTCCTCCATAAGAGCTAGAATGGCATTCTGACATTATGGATTCATATTCATTTTCACTAACGCATCTCCTAATTATCCCGTCACCATAAGTTCTGAACAAGAAAGGATCTTCCCAAAAATACTGTTTAATGTCAAAGAAGAATTTCTTCTTTTGTTGGAAAGTTAATCCTTCCGGAACAATATTGGCTGCAAGATAGTTTGCAAAATCCGCGTACCATGGTGACATGACACTTTTTATTTGATAGAGATATTCATCGGGGAAATCATCTCGTATACCATTAGTTTCACCTATAAGACCGTTTTCATCTTCGAGCCTTGATAGATGATCGGCGACAAGGTTTTCTACTCCCTTTTTGTCTTTAATTTCTATATCAAATTCTTGTAGCAATAAAACCCATCTAATTAGACGTGGTTTTGCATCTTTTTTAGCAAATAAATATCTTAAAGCTGCATGATCAGTATAAATAATAACTTTCGAACCTAACAAGTATGACCTAAACTTATCGCATGCAAAGACTACAACTAACATTTCCTTCTCAGTTGTGGTGTAGTTTAATTGTGCACCAGACAGTGTGTGACTTGCATAATAAATGACATAAAGTTTCTTATCCTTCCTTTGACCTAAAACACATCCAACAGCTAAGTCACTTGCATCACACATAATTTCAAAGGGTAAATCCCAATCAGGTTTAGCAATAATAGGTGCACTGACTAAAGCTGTTTTCAATGTTTCGAAAGCTTTAACGCAATCTTCATTAAAATCAAAGGTTGAATCTTTCATGAGTAAATTAGTAAGTGGTTTGGAAATTACAGAGAAATTCTTAATAAATCTTCTGTAAAAACCGACATGTCCTAAAAACGACCTTACTCCCTTAACAGTAGTTGGAGGGGGTAATTTTTCTATTACTGAAGTTTTTGCTCTATCCACTTCTAATCATTTTTCAGATATTTTGTGACCTAAAACAATTCTCTCGTCAACCATGAAATGACATTTTTCCCAGTTTAATACTAAATTTGTTTCTTCACACCTAGACAAAACTTTATCCAAGTTTTGTTGGCAAGAATCGAAAGAATCTCCATAAACGGAAAAATCATCCATAAAAACTTCCATGATATCTTTAATGAAATCATTAAAAATTGCAGTCATACAACGTTGAAATGTTGCTGGTGCGTTACATAGACCAAAGGACATCCTCCTATATGCAAATGTTCCGTAAGGACATGTGAAGGTTGTTTTATCTTGGTCATCCGGGTAAATATATATTTGAAAGAATCCGGAGTAACCGTCTAGAAAACAATAGAAAGCATGACCAGCTATCCTTTCGATCATTTGATCAATAAAAGGTAGAGGAAAATGGTCCTTCCTAGTTGCTTTATTAAGGTTCCTATAATCTATAGAAACCCTCCAACCGGTGGTGGTTCGTGTAGGTATTAATTCTCTTTCGTCATTCCTTACAACTGTTATGCCTCCCTTTTTAGGTACACAATGGATTGGATTAACCCATTCACTATCCGAAATAGGATAAATGATTTCATTGTCTAGAAGTTTAGTAATCTCATTTTTGACTACTTCTTTCATATTCGGATTGAGGCGTCTTTGTCTATCCGCTTTAGGCGGCTTATCTTCTTCTAAGTGAATTCTGTGCATTACAATGCTAGGATTAATACATTTTAAGTCTGAAATTTGCCAACCCATACTTCCTATCCTATTTCTAACAACTTCTTTCAATTTCTCTTCTTGAACCTGTGTTAATTTGTTAGAGATAATTATAGGTAGAGAATCGCCTTCGCCTAAGAAAGCGTACCTCAAATGGTTCGGTAATTCCTTAAGTTCTAATTTAGGTGGAACTATAATCGAAGGCGGAACTGGTCCATCTTCTCGAATCAAAGGCTCTAGGTCCTTATATTCTAATTCCTCACTCATTATAGGTTCTATTATTTCTTCTTTTTGAACAATGTCATTTACACATTCTTCAACTAAATCAAGTTTCATACAAGCGAAATCCTCCATAGGATATTTCATCGCTTGGTTCATATCAAACTCGCTCTTATCGTCTCATATTCTTAAAACTACTTTCCCTTCCGACACATCAACTAGAGCACGTCCCGTGTTCATGAACGGTCTACCAAAGATTAGCGGACAATTAAGGTCATATTCAAAATCTAATATCACGAAATCGGTAGGAAAAATAAATTTGTCAACTTTAACTAAAACATCCTCAATTATACCATATGGTCTTTTAGTGGTTTGATCCGCTAATTGTAAAACCTTATTGGTACGTTTGATATCTTCTTCTAAGCCTAACTTATTAAAAATTGATAATGGCATCAAGTTTATGCTTGCTCCTAAATCACAAAGACAACTTGGGAATTCAATATCTCCTAATTTACACGGAATGGTAAAACATCCGGGATCTTTGAGTTTAGTGGGCAAATTACTCGACACAATTGAACTGCAATCTTCGGTTAGTGAAATGGATGGAATTCCTTCCCAACTGATTTTCTTTGAAATTAAATCTTTTAGGAATTTACCATAATTGGAAATTTGCGTAATTGCATCCATAAACGTCAAATTAATATGCAAATTTTTAAGTTTGTCTAAAAATGTTAAAAGTTGTTTGTCATAGTCCTTATTTCGGACTTTGTGTGGAAAAGGTGGTTTGGGTACAAAAGTTTTTGTACTCGAATCAATTGGTGCATCTTTTTGGTTTAATGTATCTTCTTTGGACTTTGGTAAATCAGTTCCTGGTAAAGTCGAATTTTCGGGCATTTCCGGACCTAAGTAATTTTTCCCTGAACGAAGAGTGATTGCCTTAACATGCTCTTTCGGATTTTCTTCCGTATGGTTGGGAAGACTTCCCTCTTTGCGGGATGGAATTGATTTAGCGAGTTGTCCAATTTGAACCTCCAAATTATGGATGCTAGATGATTGGTTTTTAATAAGCTGATCGAATTTATTCTCGATCCGTTTAAAACCATCGTCGTGATTACTTATTTTTCCGCTCATAGCATCAATAAATTTGTCGATTTTAGAAGATAAAGTGCTAATCGTATCTCTTGATTGATTTTGATAATTAGTGGTACGATTTTGATTAGCATTAGCATTATTATTTTTATCTCTCCAGTTAAAGTTAGGATGATTTCTCCATCCAGGATTATATGTATTGGAGTAAGGGTTATTAGTTTGGTTTTGTCCTTGGACAAAATTTACCTGTTCAATTTCGCTCATACCTTCATAATCCACATCCGTTTGGATTGGCTTACCATTAGAATCACACGGTGCCATAAGCCTATCAATTTTGTGCGATAAAGTAGAAAATTGGGCTTGCAACATCGCAACTGGATCAAGATTCACTATACCTTTAACTGACGACGTAGTTGAGGATGATGGTTTTGCCATTGGTACGTGTCCACGCTCCGCGGGCCACATACTGCTGTTGATTTCCATTTTCTCCAGAAGTTTTCTTGCTTGGGCCGATGTTTTCTTCATGAATAACCCTCCAGACATAGCATCCAATGAACCTCTAGTTGTAGGATTTAGTCCATTATAAAATGTTTGCATTAAAAGTTCAGCGGGCAATTGGTGGTGTGGGCATAAACGTTGAAGTTCTTTAAAACATTCCCAAGCCTCATAAAGAGTGTCATTATCATTTTGAGAAAAAGATGTTAACTCTTTAATGACTCTTGCGGTTTTTGCTAAAGGAAATTTTTTTGATAAAAATGCTTAGGCTAATTGCTCCCAAGTCTCAAATGATGCGGCTGGCATAGAAGTTAACCACTCTTTGGCTCGATCCTTCAAAGTAAAAGGAAAAAGGCGAAGGTTGATTGCTTCCGCAGTCACATTTGGTATTTTAAAAGTGTCACAAATTTCTAAGAAATTTGTCAAATGGGTGTTAGGATTTTCGTTAGGTAACCCGTAAAATGTTACGTTATTTTGTAATATATTAAGCAATGCTGGCTTAATCTCAAATTGATTTGCATTAATTTGGGGTCTAACTATGCTGTTTGTTACACCGGCCACTCCTGGCCTAGCGTAATCCATAAGCGTAGCCATAATTTCTGGCTCAGTAATTCTAGTTTTTATTGGAGTCTTGTTTTTGTTTTTGTTTTTCTTGTTCTTTTTAAGAGTCTTTTCAATTTCTGGGTCTAGCGGTTTTGGTGGAATGCCTGAACTTCGAGAACTGCGCATGAACTTGAAATTTTGCACGAACCGAAACTATCTTCAAAATAGAATTTGAAAAATAAATATGTCACTAACTTAAAATAAATAAAATATAAAATTTTTAATAAATATAAATAAACCTAGATCCGAAATAAAATACGAAAAATCTAAATTTTTGTCAAAAATTTTGGCGTTCCCCGGCAACGGCGCCAAAAACTTGTTGAGCGATTTTCGCAAGTGCACGGTATACGCTTGTAGTAATAAAAGATATCGATCCCACAGGGAACGTTTTTTAACAAAAACTTATTTTGAATTGGTTAAATATACTTTTAAAATTTATAATATGGAAAATCGTTAAATCGGATTTGGTTTTGAAATTGCTCGAACGAGAATTAGAATAGAGAATAACAAATGTTAGAAAATACTTCTGATTTAGGAATGAATTTACAAAACAAGATTGTTTAGTTCTTTAGAAAAGTAAACAAATGTATTCGTTTGCATTAAGCAAAGAAAACAACTTTAAACTTTGTATAAATTATAACGATGAAATAAATGACGGAACCTCTAATTTTTAGGCTTTGAACTATAGTCAATCCTCCTACGGTCGGGTTAGATCGCTACCTTAGCCAAGTTAAAACTCTTTCGAGATAATAATTTGTCTAAGTGTTCAACAAAGTTTCCTTGTAAAGATTTTGAATTAAACTACGTTTTAATGAAAACACCGGCAATCCACTTCGGATCCTTTACCAAAGTGCTACATGAAAATCTATCGAATAGAACAGACTTTATTAGATGAAATATAAATTTTATACAAGTTTATAGAGAACAATGAGCATGAAAACATTCGACGGCGTGCAAGTGAACGGGTTGTCAATCCTTTCCTTGGGTTTCGTTAGAGTTTGTCAGACTCAGGGGCGGATTCTCTACTCAATCTTCTCGCTGTAACTTCATAATAGGGATGCGGTCGGCCTCTACCAAAATGTAAACTAATATGAACAAATCTAAACGCTACTGTGTTTGTAATTATTGAATAAACAATGTGTGTACATCATATTGCTTTTTACAGAAATGAAATCTAAATTCTGAATCACTTGACTCGGAATTTCTGCATAAATTCTATACTAATCTCTTTCTTCTATATCTTTCCAACTCTTCATCAACTCTTTATTTATAGATGTTGAAGAGTCGTGGTTGAAGTGTCGTGTCTGTTGTGAAGGATCGTATCCATTGTGAAGGGACGTCTTTATCCACCCGAACGATCGCGTTTCTTTGGATTAAACATGTGTTCATTGTACTTGGACGAATTTCTGCACTTACCGCGAATATTTAATTCTCGACCGAGAATGGGGGAGCACTTATTTGGTCTTCAAATGAAGGGAAGGAGCTGCTGAAAAACGCGTGTCGTGACCGAGAATTTGAGATTCTCGGTCGCGGCTTTTGTAAATTCTCTACCGAGAATCTTGTTTCCTCAACCGAGAATGTGACATTTTCTTCTGTTTCTGACTTCGTCTTTGTCCTCGTTTAGGTGTAATTGATCTTCGTTGTTTTTACCTCCTTTTGTAAGGTTTTTATTCTGTTTTTAAGCTCTTTTCGTTCCTATTTGGATTTTACCAAATATTTACGTACCTTGCAAGAAAGAAACATATTCGAATGTAAAAGTATTCTAAATAGATGTAATCAGCACAAATTCATAGTAAAACTGATGTAAATATTAATGATATTTTAGGTATATTTTGGGCTTAACACCCGCATAATCAAAGAACCGTTCCACCTCTAGCAACCAATCGAGAAAACCCTCTATGTCGAGTTCTCCCCCAAACGAGGGTAAGTCCACTTTCAACTTGAAGGCATCATCCCTCTCAAAATTCCCTCCATACGCCATTCCCCCATTCGGCTCGCCTCTATACCCGCCTCTTTCATTACCCCGACCCCCATACGGATCATTCAAACCGAAATGTTCCCTTTCATACCCACATACAACATAATTATGCAAAATATCCATATTCTCGGCACGCACATGCACGGGACCAACAACATCATTCACATGCATATCATTCCTACGTCTATCATTCAAAGCATCATCATCCATTCTAATCCCCATATTCCTAGCAATCCTAGGCATTTCGAAATCATCAAATAGATCTCCATCGCTATCACTATCAACATTCCTAATGTTCACGGGATTAGTTCGTCTTACCTCTTGAACCCGAGGGCCCATTGGTTCTGGTGCATGATTCCTTCTAGGGGGTGGTGTTGGTTGTCGTTTATGTTGGGGGTGGATTTGCTCTTCATGTTGCCGGTGAGATTCTCCGGTGAGAAGAGCTTGAGCGTTCCGGCCTTCGAGCCTAAATCCCTCGAGGGTAAGAAGGATATCCCGCTTACTTGAGTCGTGCTTCTCGTCTAGCACTCGTAAGGAGTCCGTTAGTTGCCTCACGGCACCTTCAAGCACCTCTACTCATTGCTCCATGGATCTAGTGGCTTCGTTTGCGATACATGGTTGAACCATTTCCGAGAAGAAATCTCCGAGAAGGAAAATGACTCGGCTCTGCTACCAGCTGATGTAGAGTGAAGTCGATTGAGAGTTTTAATCGTAAACTCACAAAGAGTACAACTTCTCTAACTAAACTAGAAGGTTGAATAAACCCAACAAGGATAACCTTGGTGCTCCAATGGAGGCTTTTAATTTCAATTTCATCAAAGTTAAGTATCATTACAAATTAAGGAGCTTATATACTCTAACAAAAGAAAGAGGGAAAAGGCTAGAAACCCTTGGGTAGGGTTTTTAGCAAAACATGTGAAAGAGGGTAGGATATGGAAGGGGAAGAAATAATGGCAATCTAGTAATTTGTGGGTGATGGCAAAACAGTAATTTAAGTAAGAGCAGAAATGGTCCCCAATGGTGAGAACTTGGAGGAGAAGTATTCTCCAGCTGAGCACGTCCCGTGCCTCTAGAGTCACGCCCCGCGTGTTTAAGCTCCTGACCTTGGTGACGCTCTTTGAAGGGTCTCACGCGTCCCGTCTAGTTGACTCCCTAGATTTTCTTCGTTTCGGAGGTTGTGTTTACGCTCCGCGTATAAGGAGACACGCCCCGCGTAAGAGAGCTACTGGTCTTTCCTCTGGAAACAGGGTCCTCCACACCCCGCGCGCTAACAGGCACGCCCCGCATGTTCAGTTGGCTGCCTTTGCTCTTGCCTTCCCCTAATAGATCTCCTTGTGTCCCGTCTCTTGTCTCCGGATTCATGTTCAAGGACGAGATGCCCTCATCAATTACTAACTATTATTCGACCCACAATCTGAATAGTGCTAACATCTCTCATTCACACGTAATGAAATAAATTTCAAGTCTCATCTCAATCTCATCCATACTTTGCAAATAGTTCGTGTGGCCGACATATTGGCAAGAGTTATAGTATTTTACACTCGTTTGAGATATATAGTCGCTCGATGTGCATATATCAAACGTCGAACTATACACTCGTTGTAGATATATAGCCTTTGATATTTGAACATGGATCATCTCTGGTGTATGTCTTGTCCTATATTCCACGATCACATCGTCTGTAATAACTTTAATCTCTACAATTTTCTATTTTTCAGAAATATGCGCACACACATAAGTGTTTAGAAAGTGAAACACATAAACTTTAAGATGTGACATGAACATCTTTCCCTCCTAATATATACTTTCCATCATAATCTAGCCGACTTACCTGGTCCAGTTCTTTTCAGTCGAAATTATCACATCAACCTAGATATGATCATTCCGAGGTAGCCACATGAGATTATATATGCTCCCAGAAAAATTCAAGGGCCCTAAGGATAATCGATGTCGAGAAACCATAGTTTCACGATATAAATCTCATACTGGGAAAAGTCTAAATCGTCGATTTTCCATCTTGTACGCTGCAAAGCACACATCGTATGAAAGATTCTGTTATTATGTTCAATCCTTTCTTTGAAGGAAGAGCACATTGCTCTTTCTAACACCATATGGAAGCATAGATTCAGATGTGCCAAAACATATGACTTTAGTCTACTATATTTAGAGACTACTTCCGCAATAAATACAAAAGGCTTTAAGTTTTCTTTAACTTATCATTCAAATTACACTTCTTTTGCATACACATGTAGTGTATGTTATCATCTTGCACTTAGAATGAAATTACTTTCATACTTCTTGCAAGGTGGCTGCTAATTATTGAACACACTTTCAAATTATTTTAAAATAACATCATCCTTATCTTTGTCACCATATGACATGCATCATAATATAATAGCAAACATCGACAAATAATATTTGCACTCGTGTATTCATAAAACATTTATTAAATAATCGTGTTCACAAAATATGAAACAAAAGTATACTTAGATCCCACCATATCCATAGGATCTAATATGCTTAACATAAACATCTCATTTGATATGTTTGGTAAAGGGGATTTGCAACCATGTCATGAGTCGGTACATACTTCATACTAACTTCTTTGCATGTAATTAGGTCCCTAAAAGTGGTACTTAATCTCCATGTGTTTTGTCCTGCTATTGTGTCTCCAATCTTTAGCAAAAGTATAACAAATTGACTATCATGTTTACTACGACTGAAGTATTAGAGGTAGTAACTATCATATGGCTCATATGTTCGACCATACTACCACTTGAACTATTGACGAGTACAATACATACTCGGATTCCATGGTGGACAATGCTACACGTGTGTTACTTACTAATCCATGGTATAACACCATTCTCTAAGAAGAATATGTAGCTTGACGTGGACTTTCATTCGTCAAACTCTCTAGCCTAATCAACATTTGTGTATCCTGTGAGAATGAGATATTTGCCTTGATAACTTAGAGAATAATATGTAGTTTCTTTAAGATACCTTAGTGTTTTTTTTAATAGCTAACAAAATGTGATAGTCATGGGTTGGATTGAAATCTACTCACCATCCCAACAACATGACAAAAATCGGGTCTTGTATACAAGATAACATACATCAAACTACATACGATACTATAGCATATGGAATATGTTTCATATGTTCCATATATTCTTGTGTTTGGGGACACATATCTATACTGAGGGCGATGTCCTTTTACATCGGGATAACTATGAGGTTGTTGACATGCATATTGAATCCATAGAGAACCTTGTTGATAGAGGTCTGTTGAGACAGCCAACAATTTCTTCGAATGATCTTTTAAAATCTTAGCTCCAATAATGTATGAGGTTACACCCATTTCTTTTAACTTAAAAATTGAGTTTAGCTCAACTATGATATGGTTTACAAATTCAATATCATTTCTTCCTATGATGATGTCATCAACATATAATGACAAATGAAAAAATTTCTACCTGAGCATTTTGTGTAGATACAATGGTCTCCTTCAATCAGATTGAAGTCATTTAAGATCATCTGAATATGGAATCAAATGTACCATTATTTATAAGACTATTTGAGGCTACCTTGCTCAATTTGCAAACCTTTTGTTCATAACTTGGTACGATGAAATCCACATGTTGTTTCATGTAATTTTCTTCATCCAACTCTTCATTGAGAAAAACAGTCTTTAAATCCATTTGGTTTGGTTAATTGCTCTTTCCTTATACCTATTTCTCCTTAAGGGGGTTGGTTCATATGTACAACCTTTGTAACCTCATGGTGGGTTTTCCACACTAAAAGCACTCAACAACACTCATACTTTTTTGTCGAGATCTCGATGTTCCGCCACTGTCACCCTTCGTATGGTTCATTCTTCTTTCCCCATCCTCTACAGGTTTGAGAATTTTAGGACCATTATCATCTTCTGTTGTCATCCTTCCAGTCTCCTTTAAGACTGTCATCACATCATTCAATTGAAACATGTTTTTCCTTACTAATATTGTCTGCACCAGCGACTTGAAAGATTTAGTCAATAACCCTAACAAGAGCAATGACCGCTCTTCCCTAATTTTCTCTCCCGATTTCAACAGCTGACTGACCAATTGATTAAAATTATTAATGTGGTAATTTTTTTACCTCCATCCATTTTGAGTGTTTACAAATCCATCTTCACACACAATCGGTTAGCGAATGACTTCGAGAAATAGGCGCTCTCCGACTTATTCCATAAATCTTTAAGGGATAACTCATTCAACACAATAATTTTAATATGGGAAGCAAGAGCCAACCTGATAGTGTTGACAGATTTCCTTTGAATTATACACTAGTCTTCATCTTTTATATGCTAGGCTTTTAATCTTCTAATTTCGATATCAAGACTCTATTGCACTAAATAGTCTTGAATTGTGCTTTGCCACACCATGAAACTTTTGTTTCCGTCAAAGAGCAGAACCTCATATTAAAAGACTGTAAGCAACATTTTATCTATAACTTGCTTATGCTCTTTCTCTATTATCCTTCCTAGGCTGAACGAGTCTCTGATACCACTTTGTTGGAGGCGAAACAAGAAATGATACACATACAAAGAAATAATAGAGAAAAAGAAAAGAAAAAGTACATGAGAATTTTTAACATGGAAACCTCTTCAACAAGAGTAAAAATCACGAAACCCTTAGACCACTTTAAATTTCAACTAAAAAGGCTTAGAATTTTTGGAAGAATAAAAATGTTAGAAAAACTCTCACACTCTCACAAATTCAAAGTTCAAATTAAACTCACTTCAGGTTTATAGGCTCGAATTCTGATATGTTAACTAGCGAGACATAAAGCCTATTTATAAAGGCAATACTCCTTGTGAATCCCCTCCCTACTTCAGAAGAAAATCTGTTGTCCTCATTTCAGTGTCCTTTTTCATATTCCTCTAACAAAAAGTAGTCCCTACTTAATTAAGATAATATATTTTATGAACTGGAAGGACCCACATATAAAGTGACTACTTTTTATTAAATGGACATGTAATGAGACACTATTTTCTTCCTCCAAATTTAGACACATGAAATACATCACACTTTTATCGAATTTTATGCTCGTAATAAAAATTAGGAGCTTGACATGTACTCCCTCTGTTTCATTTTAATTATCTTTTAAGGTTTCTACACACATATTAAGAAACCTATTAATTAGCCTAAAAAGTAATTAAACATTACCTTATTACCCTCTTACAATTAATGCTTAAATTTCTCTGCAAATTTCTTTCCTTTTATTATATGAGGACAAAGTTGGAAAAAAAAACATTTAATGCTCATTGAAAAGTGTAAAACGTCAAATAATTTGAAACAAAAAAGTTTCTCCAAAACGACAATTATTGGGAAGGACGTTTGCAATATGGTTCAGGCTTTCTTTGATCATGGTTGCATCCTACCTGGTTTAAACTCTAGTATTATGGCCCTTATTCCTAAAGTGGCCGATGCTGACAGAATTGAGAATTTTCGTCCAATTGTGGTGAGTAACTTTAGTTTCAAAATCATCTCAAAAATTCTTGCGGATCGCCTTGCAGTTATTGCTGCAAGGATTGTCTCTCCCAACCAGTATGGGTTTCTTAAAGGTAGAAGCATTCATCAGTGCATTGCCTTAGCTTCTGAGGGAGTTAATATGCTTGACAGAAAATGTTTTGGTGGTCACATGGCCTTAAAAATTAATATTCGTAAGGCTTTTGATACTTTAGATTGGAACTTCCTCTTGGCTGTGTTGGATTCCTTTGGTTTTTCTCTCATTTTCAGAGATTGGATCCTAAACATTCTGGTATCTGCTCGTATTTCTGTGATGATAATGGTTCTCCAAAGGGTTACTTTTCTTGTTCTAGAGGGGTTAGACAAGGGGACCCCCTTTCTCCTCTACTGTTTGATATTGCTGAGGATTTTTTCTATCGTTGGCTTACTAAAATGGTTAGGGAGGGTACTTATTCTCCTATGTATTATTCTGGTGGAAATTCCTTTCCCTCTCATTTTTTTTTTTGCTGATGACATGCTCATTTTTGGAGTGGCATCTTTGAGCAATGTGCATGCTCTTAAGGATTTTTTCCTGCTCTATGGTCAGATATCCGGTCAATAGGTAAGTTGGGATAAATCTGCTATCTTTTTTGGTTCTCAGGTGAGTCCTCCGATAAGGGTTCGACTTGCTAACTGTCTTGGCATCCGTTTGGAGTCTCTCCCCTTCAGTTACTTAGGAGTCCCTCTATTTAAAGGTGCTCCTAGGGCCCGTCACCTCAGCTGCCTTGCAGACAAATTTCTATCTCAATTTAGCAAATGGAAAGGTAGCTCTCTCTCCTTTGCAGGGCGTTTAACTCTAATTAAGTCTGCTATTACTGGCTCTCTGGTTCATTCATTCTTGATCTATAAGTGGCCAGTGGGTTTGTTGAAAAAGCTCAATAGAAGTGTTAGGAATTTCCTTTGGACGGGTTGTATTGATCAGAGGAAGTTAATCACGGTTCCCTGGCAAACTTGTTGCAAAAGTTTGGAGGGTGGTGGTCTGGGCATTAAGGATTTTAGGATTTTTAACCAGGCTCTCTTGGGGAAGATGTGTTGGGATTTAATTCAAGGCAACAGTCCTGCTATTTCTCTGATGAAGTCTAGATTTATGGCTGTCTCTGGTTTTCCTAAAGCTACCATTGCTCCTTCCTCGATTTGGTCTTCCTGTAAGTTTGTTTATTCATCCATTTAGAACCAGACCTTTTGGTGGATTGGCCAGTCTTCAACGCTCAATTTCTGGACTGATCGATGGATCATTCCATCGGTGGCGGACAGATTGGGTCTTGATCATCATGATAAGCGTTCACGCTTTAATTCTGTTGATGATTTTTTGGTCAATTCGGAATGGCTTGGCTTAGGTACTCTGCCTCCGGTTGTTCAAGACAATATTCGATCTATTCACAGGGGTAGAGATGATTTTGATTTATGCGCTTGGCAGCCCTCTACGAAGGGTATTTTCTCTGCCAAAGAGTACTATTCGATTATTAGTCCTCGTTCCTACTCGGTGGACTGGTATAAATTTGTTTGGAATGCTCACACTCCCCCTTCTCATTCCTTCACATCCTGGAGAGTTTTGCATGGAAGGGTTCCGACTCACGACCTCCTCCAGCGTCTAGGCTTCTCTTTTGCCTTTCGTTGCGTTCTTTGTGGTAGGGATGCTGAGTCCATTAACCACTTATTCATTAGCTGTTCTTTTGCAGATTCTCTGTGGAGGGCCCTTGAGATTCATTTCGACTACACTTTACCTCGTCATTCTCGATTCACCCACTTCTTCAGCACTCTTCGTAGCATTCATTTTGGCTCACAGGTGTCGATGATCTGGCGTGTTGTCGCTGTCTCTTGCATCTGGTTAATCTGGCATTGCAGGAATGAAGCAACCTTTAATGAGGTTTCTCCTTCTATTCAACACTCGAAGATCACCCTATTTCGAATGATTCGAGAGTCATTTTCTTCTTCTAAAGGTTTTTGCTCTTCAAGGAGAGATGCTGATATCTTATCCCATCTTCTGGCTTCTTCAAGGCCGCCTCCAGCTCCCAATATTATTCTGGTCCACTGGCTTAAACCTCCTCCGGGTTGGGTTAAAGTCAATGTGGACGGCTCTGCTTTTGGTACTCCTGGCGAGGCGGGAGCGGGAGGTATCTTTCGTAACTATCGCGGCTTTTCCAAAGGTTGTTTTGCTTTTTCTACCCCTTCTTTTTTTGCTTATACGGCTGAATTGAGAGCCGCTATTTTCGCAATTGAACTTGCTTGGGAGAAAAATTGGAGTCATCTTTGGGTTGAGTTAGACTCCATGTACGTAGTTAATCTGCTTCGACTTCGTTCCATGGATGTTCCTTGGAGTATTCGACAAGAGTGGTTGCACTGTCTCAGCATTTGCTCTAGGATGAACATTATTTTTACACACATCTTTAGGGAAGGTAATCGCGTTGCTGATGCTTTGGAAAAATTTGGAGTCTCTTCCTCTGTGATCAATTGGTGGCCTTCAGCTCCTGCTTTTTGTCACAGGTTTATCAATGATGACATCTGTAATATTTTTCATTTGCGTTTTTCTTGATCTTTCCTAAACTTTTCTCCTTCCACCTTCTTCTTATTTGTTCTCCTTTCTCTTCTCTTGTTCAAACACTCATCTTTTCTTTTATTAATATATGTCGGGTTTGTCAGTTCTTGGGCCATGGATGCTCTCCCCGCTCAAGTTCTGTCTCGTCCCAATTTCTATCAAAAAAGGATTGTTTGATTTTTAGGTCACTTAATAATTTCAATTATATCAAAAAAAAAATATTTATTCTAACAAATCAAAATATTTAATTTTAAATATTTAAATTAAATATTATCAACTAATATTTTTAAATTAGATATTATTTTTTAATATTTATTAAATAATATTTTTAACATTTTTAATATTTGTAATACGTAAACACTTAAATATATTTAGGGTTAAATATTTAGGTGCTGTTTGATAAAACTGAAAATTAAGTGCTGAAAAAATAAGTACTGAATTTTAAGTGCTGAATATTATAAGTGCCGAAAATATTGAATGATATAATTATTATAAAAATATTAGTTGATAATGTTTAACTTAAAATGTTAAATAAGTGGTGGAGAAATAATTGTTATCAAACGCACTTAAAGTAAATAAGTGCTTGATATTTTAATTTAAGTCATTAAGTAGGTTATCAAACAAGACCTTAGTTATTTTAGTGCTTAATTTTTTATTTTTTCAAACAAGAAGAATCAATTTTTTTAAAAAAAAAATTTGCGCAATGCGCTTACATTAAAAAAGAAAGAAAAATCCCCACCAAACCCAGATGTGATACGAACCCATGACCTCCCAAGGCATATGTAAGCTCTCAACCACTAGGCTAAGAGCTTCACCACAAACAAGAAGAATCAATTATTTAATTTAGTAGCAATCAAATAGATTAAGAGCCTAAGGATATTCTTTTTCCATTGATTGATATATTAAACAATCAATTATTAAGTTAAGTTGATGTTTTTTAAGGATTAATTAAGATGTTAATAATATCTTGTGCATTCATTTAAGGGCTAATTATAAATCTAGCCCAACTAAGAGTGGTCATTTACATATCTAACCTACGTTGCTTCCATTTTACCAAATTAGACCATTTCACCCACTTTGGACAAAATTACCCTTAGTTTTATGGATCGATTTCTGATATCAATTGTTAGCGATTTTTTAGATTTTTGAAGTATTATGTTTAATTTCCATAGAAATGGTATGTTTTTAGCTTATACACTTGCTTTTCTCGCTGGTTTTGCTTCTTTTTTCATCTATAATAGTATCGTTTCAATTTTCTCAATTTTCCACCATTTTTCTCCATTGTTGTCGCATTTGTGACAAAATTTGTCGCATTTTATCACAAATGCGACAAGAGTTGTCGCATTTACGACGAAGTACGACAACTGTTGTCGCATTTATGACGAAATGCGACAAATTTCGTCACAAATGAAACCACAATGGAGAAAAATGGTGGAAAATTGAAATGATAACATTACAGATGAAGAAAGAGGCAAGACCAGCGAGAAAAGCAGGCGTATAAGCTAAAAACATATAATTTCTGCAGGAAATTGAACATAATACTTCAAAAATCGCTAACGATTGATATCAGAAATCGAAGAAGATGAACCGAAGAAGAAGAAGAAGAAGCAGATCCATCGATCAATATAACTAAGGGCAATTTTATCCAAAATGGATGAAATGGTCTAATTTGGTAAGATGAAAGTAAAGTGAGTTAGATATGTAAATGACTCCTCTTAATCTGGCTAGATTTATAATTAGCCCTTCATTTAATGCCTACTTGGTTGTCGCTTTACTTATATCTAATAAAAAACTTCAAATCGTTTGATAGTTGCCCTTCTAAATTCTTTTCGTCTAAAATTGATATTTCTAAATTACTATCTTCTGATTAATTTATCTAATTGTAACAAAAAAGAAATATCTAATACATATTCTTTTGTTTTATTATGTATAAAAGTTAATAAAATACATCAAATTAATTTGAAATTATAAACATATATTCTATTCTATCAATCTCTCCAAAATGCTCACTCAATTTTTTTATTAATTTCATATTAGTAATTTAAACAAGAGTAAGTTAAAAAAAAATTATGTATAAAAGATTATCTTTTCAACTGTATAAATTAGATATATTTTTTTAAAATCTGAAATTGATCTATCAATTAGTGACTGAGGAAGTAATAATAAACTCTTATTATTATTTAATCAACAACTTGGTGAAATGATTTTATCTTATAGTTGGACATTATATGCAATTTGACCCACTTGTAACATCAAATATTTGGAAACTTAAATTATATATCATTTTTATTTTTGAGTTCTTTTGTGGTTTAATTGACCATGACACAAGATGTTGGATGTAATGTATTGTGAATTATTTTATTAGAATTTTATGTTATGATTTGAATTTTAATGGTAATATATTTAATTTACCAAAAAGAAAATATATGGTTATAAATATATTTTCAATTCAGCAAGCCAAAGTCGTGATCGATGCCATAGCAAGCCTAGGTGACGACCTCTCTGAGTTCGGAAGCATCATCCACTGTTACCGAGACACGTTTACAAACTTATTCCAAAGTTTTTACAGCTTTTCCGAGTTTTATCCCGACTCTTCTGTTAAACACTCTCTCTAGTGGCTGATTAGTGAAATTCTTTAAATATATATATATTCAATTCAAAATAGTGCACGTACAATGATTTTTTTTTTTTTTTTTTTTTTTTTTGTGACCTAGTTGTATACGTGTAAATGCTGTTTGTATGTCCAGAGAGGCCCATGGGTCGAAAGACCCAAACATGTTCAAATAAAAGCCCAAGTATTAGTAAACTTGTTTTTCTTTAAGTAGTAATTGGGAAAATCACCAAAAATGTTTTTGTTTATACGAATGATGATTCCATATGGATTTTAGCAGTATGTTTATCGAAAATTTGAAAACAACAGTTATTTAATTATCGCATAAAAGATCTTTCAAACATTAATTATATCTGAAATATTTAATGTGTTTATCAACACTGTTGCAAAAAAAAAAAAAACACATTAAAATGTTAATAACTAAGTTTGCTACATACAAATTAATCACAGTTTTTTTTTTGTCAATGTGTCTAAAATGTTTAATGTGTTAATAACAAATAACCAACAACAAAAATGTACGAAAATCCTTTAATTTATAGATAAATTTATTTAAAAGGTCTGATGTGACAACTAAATAATAGTCGAATCAACATTCAAATTTTTCATAATGTACGGCTAACATTGATATTGCATGGAAATATTAGGGTTAAATTTGCACAATTTCATATATTAGCACTTCTTCAAAAATGTTAGCGTCAAATTTAATCCTTATATCCTTTATTTTTTGTCATATGAGCGTCAAATTTAATTTTTATATCCTTTATTTTTTGTCATATGAAACTCTTGGTTGCCAAATTAACCAGTTGTAAATATCTAATTCAATTAAAATAAGTTATTCATGTGTTTGAATTTATATTCAAATAAAGTTTTTACAATTTTATTACAGGCATATTTAAAATTTATTTAAAACATAAAAAAAAAAAAAATTTAAATGCATGCAAAATGAATTACACCATTTTCATAAGTTTTATGTTGAAAGGTGATTTTTTTTTCATGCAAAATATAAAATAAATAATGACCCATGACTTAATCTATTCAAATAAAAAAAATACCTATTTAATAAATAATAGAAGTAAATAAAAATGAGGGCCTGAAGATGCTTTTAACTTAATTAAATTTAGTGCTCTTCTTAAGGTTGAATCAAAGATAAGCTTAATTATCCCCTATTATCGATAGTTTCAAAGGAGAGTTCCTTGCCAGAGTCTCTCAGTGTTGTGATGTCTATCTCGTGGGATGGAGCAGACCAAGAGAGGGGGTTGTGAAGCTGAATACTGATGGTTCCTGCCTCAGTAACGGTAAGATTGCGGCCGGAGGTGTGCTTAGAGATGCAGGGGGCGCCTGGCTTTCTGGGTTCTCCCAGAATTTAGGGTTGGGTTCTTCCTTTTCTGCGGAGCTCTGGGCTATTCTTACTGGAATCAATCTTGCTAAAAGGCTGGGTGTTAAGAGACTCTCTGTGGAGTCTGATAATTTGGAAGCAATCAAAATGATTTCTGAGAATCATTCTATGGGTATTAACAGTCGCAACCTCATCAAAGCTATTAAAAGGCTTTGCTCCTCCTTTGAGTTTGTAGAGTTCAGACACATTTTTAGAGAGCAGAATCGTGTTGCTGATCGCTTGGCGGCGGCGGGCCATGAAGGGACTTTAGGCGTTACTACCCTTCCTGTTTCCCCTAGTTTCATCTCCCCTCTTCTCTTAGAAGGTAAGATTGGGGTTAGCTTCCCTAGGCTAATTCCTGGGTAGTTTATTGTTGTTCGTTTTTCTTTTCCTTTTCTACAAAAAAAAAAAAATTGGTTTTCCACAAACTCCAACCTTAGATCATTTCAACTAGTCCTTTTCAAATTTGTCTTTTTAACACAATCAAACAAATTTATTACCATGTATTAAAATGTTATTAATAAATGAGTTCAATCTATTAAAATTAGGGATGTAAACGGGGAATATTCCGTCCCCATCGGGAATCCACCCTAATGGACATGAGGAATTCCCAATTAAAATCCCCGCAGGATGGGAATAATGATTCTTTTGTCCCCCTGCAATCGAGGATAGGAATAAGAATCTCCGTCTAGTGGGGATCTCTGTAGCCATCATAGATATGTCCCCACGGGGATTCCCATAGAGTTCCCAATTAATTCTCCGTTTAACATTTATTTTTTATTATATATATATATATATATA
This sequence comes from Euphorbia lathyris, assembly GCF_963576675.1. NCBI lineage: Eukaryota > Viridiplantae > Streptophyta > Magnoliopsida > Malpighiales > Euphorbiaceae > Euphorbia > Euphorbia lathyris. Next base: position 81,281,278 of record NC_088914.1, on the reverse strand, counting down.
TATATATATATATGTGTGTGTGCGTGTGTGTGTGAGAGATTCTTTTTAGAGTTATTAGATTATGTCAATTTGATTCTTCCTTTCCGTCACTCAACTCAAATTTAATCTTATTGTTTATCGTTATGCTATCGTTATTACTGCGAGCAGCAGAATAAGATGAACCTAAGATAGGGACTCGACAATTTGAAAGAAATGAGAGATAAATCCTACATCTGCATGACAACATATAAGCAGTGAATTGCCGCGTATCATGACAAACATGCCAAACAAATTGATCTAAACGAAGAAGATCTGGTACTACGAAAATCTGACAAGACCCAATCATCAGAAGATAGGAAGAAAGACATAAAGTGAAAACTGTGAAAGGATATAAGGCTGGCCACCTACATGCATATAATATTATAGAGCATTTCTATTAAAAGAAAAGCATGCAAAAGTAAAGAAAAAATTCGTAGAAACTACAAACTTTATAAAGTCCAAATCATTCAAAGTAAGTACGAGATATTTATAAAAAAAGATTCATATTCAATGGGAAGAATTGTATCCACACTTGTCTAAGAAGAGATGACCTGATCATTTTCAGGTAGAACCACATCCGCGTCCGACTGAAAAGAAATGACTTGATCATCCCCGGGTGGAGTTATATTAACATCCGCGCCCAGTGTCCTTTATCCATCAGCCAGGGAATCTTCAGCACATTCATTTGTTGGAAGTGTAGACTTAAAGATCTCATTCTTGATGATCTCTGAGACATCTTCCAGAGAAACATAATAAAGAGTCTCCTCCTTTAAAGGAACCTCGACTTCCGGCTCAAAAAGATCAATTCCTGGATGACCCCTCCTATACACTGCATTAAGTCTTTCACTAAAAAATAAGGTGTGAAGACCACAAACATATTCAATGTCATTCTCATCCTTCTTCTGTCCCTGTTTCTCCCTAGCCAGCAATATCTTAGCTTTCGCCAACTCAGCCTTAGCTTCTGCCAATTTGACTTTCAGTTCATCGTTCTTCTTGTCACAAGTCTGAATGACTGCAAGGGCAACATTCTTGCTCACTTTCTTATTTTCTAGATTCGCCTCAAACTCTTGAATATGCGCCTCATTAGCCACACCCTCAGCCAATGCAGTTTTCACATTTTGGAAATGGTTGAAAATCTGAAAGAAGTAAAAATATCAGGAAAAAATAAATAACATTAAAATAAACAAAAAAAGAAGGATTAAGAAGACCACTAGATAATTTCGTATAGCATGAGAAACGTGACTCATGGTCATATATTTGGCCCTGCTCTCTCATACGGACGGAAGTTTACAGATGGCTTCATTAATATCCTCCACAATCTTGTCTGACCCCAATAAACAACCATGACCATATGTCGCATGCTAACAGTCTCCTATTGAAGGCTTCACCAGCCGTATTAATAAAAAATTATCAAGAGAAGAGCACGATGGATGAAGGAGCAAAAACAAGTAAAAACTTATGGGTGTAACTAGTACGGGTGTAAAAGAGGAAGGAAACGAGAAATAGAGTTAGCTCGGATCCACTAGTAACGTCCGCGGACCTCCCTAAAAGCGTTGATACACCATATGCTTGGCCACCTATATCTAAGGCACCATACCTAGGCCTTTTAGGAGGAGCTGCCTCATCCGCTTCAGTGGCAGTATGTTTGTCTGCTTGCTTATCCTGGGCAGCCTTAGCCTTCTTAGCCCTCATGCTCTGTAAAGATAAGAGATGCATTAACCTCCTCCTTACCAAAGGATAGAAAAAATCACATTAGAAATCAAGTAAAAAGCAGAATTACCTTCAAGAAAAGAGGTAAAAGTATGATAGAATATGGTATTTTCTCGTATCTCCATTAGGGGAACACCTGTCAAGATGAAATCCAAAGCTTCATTGTACGACTTAGAACCCTGCCCGATCGACTTAAGGAGCTTCACTGCCTTTGCCTCATCGGTGTTAAGTGTATATGCCAAAGTTTGTTTCGGCTTTGGATTCCAATTCTAGGATCTAGGGAATCCCAATGATACGTCTTCCAATTCCTTGATAAAAAAAAGTACGTACTCACCCAACCATGAATGTTGGACGCTTTCTCATAGAAGGGTCCATATCCTATCTTCCGATGAAACGAAACGTGATCCTCCACCTTCCGCTTATTCATAGTATGTAATAAACGAAAGACCCGAGGTTTGAAAAGAACCCTCTAATTAGCCGCCAAATATGAGTCACAAAGTATATCCAGCCACCCATTGGGATGGAGCTGACCGATGGGCATCCCAAATGATTGAAGGATATCCCCTATCATTTTAGGGACAGGATATTGAAAGCCCCTCTCAATATGGCTAACATAGACGGTGAAACATACGCTAGTCGGTTGTGCCGGGCGATGTTGAGGACCCGGAACCACATATTCCAGGTCTTTTAACGAAGGATATAAGCCTTAAAGGACGGCTATGGGTCTCGAAGATATAGAAGACCTCGTAGTCTCCATTGTATGGTTTTTTACTCCCTTCCTCTAAGGGGCTGAAGAACTAGTTTCTTTCCCTTCTCAAAAAATGGGATTAAGTGTTTCGACGGTGGCAGTGTGTGTAGAGGAAGGTTGGTGTTCCAAATGGGTATTTTCAGACTCCTCCCCAGATAATTCTCGAGTATTACTTTGACTCATATTATAAATGTACAATAAAGATAGAAGTTACGAAGACTGGAAAGAGGGCACTTACATGAAATAACTTCAAGTCGCAAGAAAAAGCTTTAAAGAAGAAGGGAATGACTTTAAACCAACAATCTCTAGAAAATTCACCAAAAAAATGCAAAAGCAGAAAGAAAATGGAAGTGGGGTGACAGGAAGAATCCACTCAAGGACGAAGTGACCCTTTTATAAGAAATGGCACGCAAATGCTTCGAAAAACGGACCCACCTAGGCCACATGTCCACACCTGAGTGGCGAGGACGCTTGATAGAACATTTAATGTATAGGGCACGACTTGAAGACAAAAAGCCCTAAAATGGGTTTTTTTTATAACATCCATATATTATCTTTGGGGAAATAACGTAATAATAGGAGCAGGGAAGGACTCACCATGTTGAAACACCTTTCCACATGATTTTGATTTGACAAAATTATTTAAGTTAATCCCGTGATTAAAAAATTAAATTTAAGTGCTTTGATTTAATTGTACTAATGTGTTTGTTCAATGTTGAGTAAGTTAGCTAACGAGAACAGGAACTAAGAGTCCATAAAAAAAAGACAGAACAAAGTCAGCATAAACAACTCACACAGCAGAAGCTGAGTGGAATACAACTCAGCATTGCAAAAGAAATGTCTTCTTCAGGAAAGCTTGAAGGCGAAGCCGCTAAGACAAGCTGAGTAATAATCAAGTCGCTGCTAAGTCAAGCTGAGCAATAATTAAGTCAGCGTCAATGATTTGTCAACTTGGCAGACAAGGTCTGACACAAATCAGAAGTCTTGGAAATCCGTTTTAAGGACCTTTTCGAGACGCATGGATCATCTGACTTTTGGCAAGAAGACAAACCTGGCGCTAGAAGATGAACCTGGCGCAAGAAGACAAATCTGGCAAACCTGGCTCCTGCTAAAATCAGAAGACATGATTGGCCTGCGGTTTTGGAAGCTGACCACGTCATGACGAAGGAGACCGTTTCTCCACAACGACTATGTCGAATTTTCAAATCATTTGAAGCCACAAGATTTCTATAAATAGGCCAAATCATCACTTGGATCATACACAGACGCATACAACAATATACAGATAGAAAGTGAAAATCTTCACGAAGTGAAAATCCAAAATAGAAGCTATCTGAAAAGAAAAAGCAAGCTCTTACACCAAACTCCAATCATTGTGTAAAAGTCTAGAGTGAATTGTATTCATCTAAACTGTTCTTCGTTTAAGTGAGAACAATTCTTGTATCAATTGTAAAGGTTAGAAGAGTGAAGCTGAGTACTCGGTTATAGTACTCAGTGGTAGAGAAAATCTGAATACTCGGTTATAGTGTTCAGTGGTAGATAGGATTGAGTAGACGAATAAAGGACGGTACTCTTGCATACTCAGTTGCTATTGTAAACGGTTTGTGCTCTACCTTTAAAGAGCTCAGTAGTGGATTGAAAAAGCCCGGAGGGATTCTGGGGACTGAACGTAGACGGAGAGGCCGAACTAGGATAAGTCTGCTGAGTAATCTCTAACCATTTCTCTTGATATATATATGTATATGTTGTTGGCCCCTTATAACGTGACAAGTTAGTTCCAGGGGGGAGGATAGGAACTATTTAAAAAAATTGTCCGTTGAGGCTGACTTCTTTTCTTATGAAAAGGTTTACACAGCGTCACTAAGTAGATTCAAGACACAAGCTTAGTCAACTTGTGACTAAGTCTGCTTCTTTACTTGAGTCAGGAAATAACACTTAGAGTCTATTCCTGAACTCAGCTTCTTAGTAAACTTAACTCAGAGTGAGTTCTTTACTTAGTCAGTTTTATAGCAAGCAATATATATTAAAGGAGTTTAAGGGTTAGAAAGATGTTACTCAGCAGACTTATCCTGGTTCGGCCTCTCCACCTATGTCCAGTCCCCGGAACTCGTTCCGAGCTTTTTGAATTCTCTACTGAGCTCTTTAAAGGTAGAGCACGAAACCTTTTACAGATAGAAGCTGAGTATAACAAGAGTACCTTCCTCTATACCTCTACTCACTCCTATATCTACGCTCAGTACTATAACCGAGTACTCAGCCTCTCCTTTCTATTCTTCTAGAAATGATAAAGTGTAAGTCCTAAACAACGATTGCTAAGACACTTTAGATGATTGGAAATCACTCTAGACTTTTACACAAAGATTAAGAATTGGTGTAAGGTATTTGCTTTGCTTTTCTCACAGAAACTTCAAGTATGAATTTGGTCAGCGTTTCGACTAGTTGAAGATCTGCATCGATTGAAGCCAATGGATGGCCTTTATATAGTGACACTAGAGGCACCTGGTCATTTCGAATTTCGAAATAACCGTTGGAGGGAAATGGCTTCCTGTCGTTATCACTCTGGGCGTGCTCATCATCGTTGGCCAATAGGATTCACGCATCTTCTGTCTTTGTCAGTCTTCGGCAGAATGTTTCGACATTTAAGGAAAAGTCCATGATACAGCTTCCTGCGCCTTCTGAACTTTTCCCAAAGTAGAAATACTTTGTCTAGAAGTTGAACATTGTCTGCCACTGTCCAGACTGCATTGTCGTCCAACTCAGCAGCTTCCACTTGAAGCTTTTGCCTCGAAGGCTTCTCGATCCTTCTCTTGCTGAGTCGTCGTTTTACTTGATAGGGCTTCGTTTTGAACTCTTGAGCCGAATGGTCTTGATGTGTTGATTTGGGCTTGACTTCCACTTTATGGGTCTTTGGGCTTTTTAATCTCAATGTCTTATAAACAATTAAACTCAACATTGAACAAACACATTAGTGTAATAAATCAAAGCATTTAAATTTAATGTGTTAGAATATTTTTATCATCACTTAAATAATTTTGTCAAATCAAAATCATGTAGAAAGGTGTTTCAACAAACTCCCCCATTTTGATGTTGGTAAAAATATTCAGTTGAAGAACTCAGTGTTGAGCTCCCCCATGATAGTTGACCTAATTTTATCAAATAACTCCCCCGTAAGGGTTGAACGGCTGACTTAGTTTTACTCTAAACATTTTAAGGTTGAGTAAGTCTAAGGTCAGTTTTCAGAAATAGGTCAGCTCATGGAACATATTCTATTTAACTCAGTTTTATGCAGAAGATTTATATATCAGAGAGCGCTGAGTATTTCTTTGTTCAATGTGTTTAAGAAGACATGTAAAAGCGGTCAACACAACATGCAGTCATAAAGCAATGTAGACAGGGTTGATTTAGTGAAGATGCGATTTACTATTCAATACAAAACATAAGTAAGCATCACATAAGATTGGTTAATTTAAAAGGATAGATGCATCAAGGTTTTGTATTCAACAAACTCCCCCAGTTTGTGGAAAGGTGTTTCAACAAACTCCCCCATTTTGATGTTGGCAAAAATATTCAGTTGAAGAACTCAGTGTTGAGCTCCCCTATGATAGTTGACCTAATTTTATCAAATAACTCCCCCGTAAGGGTTGAGCGGCTGACTTAGTTTTACTCTAAACATTTTAAGGTTGAGTAAGTCTAAGGTCAGTTTTCAGAAATAGGTCAGCTCATGGAACATATTCTATTTAACTCAGTTTTATGCGGAAGATTTATATATCAGAGAGCGCTGAGTATTTCTTTGTTCAATGTGTTTAAGAAGACATGTAAAAGCGGTCAACACAGCATGCAGTCATAAAGCAATGTAGACAAGGTTGATTTAGTGAAGATGCGATTTACTATTCAATACAAAACATAAGTAAGCATCACATAAGATTGGTTAATTTAAAAGGATAGATGCATCAAGGTTTTGTATTCAGGTCAGCACACAAAAAAAATACACAAGGAAAGGACTACAAGTTTTAGCAAAAAGAAATCTAGTCAGTCCTAGTAAGTAAAGCTAAAGTTATTTCTTCTTGTAGTTGAGTTGGGCTTCATGCTCTTTTAGCTTACCCTTTCCCTTGTGTCTTTGCTGACTTCCTGAAGCTTCTTCAGATTGCTGAGTTCTTGGGGCTTGTTCTTTCTCCCCCGTTTTGCCAACATCATTTTTGGCAATGAAGGTTTCTTCAATGGCAGCTTGAGTTAGGCGTTTAGAAAATGCCTTTAGCCTTCTTGTGCTTTCATTCATTCCGTCAAAGATTGGGACACCGTCATCCACAATAGCTCGAGGAATACCGATAGAGGCAGCACTCAGCATACTCAAAACATAGGCTTGAGACTTGCCAACCCAGTGTATGGTTTCAGTGAGCATTGCAGAAGCTTGATGAAACATCTTCAGCAAAGATGAATCAAAATACTCACGCTGAGCGTTGATTTGGCGCACATGGTTGAAGGTTACTCGAGAATACTTCAGAATCTCGTTGGTTTTAAGCTCGTCAGTTGCCATCTCTTGCCTGTTTAAGTTCAGCAGACGCACAACCTCGCTAATTTGCTCAATGGAGCATTAGGAGGAGGTGGAAAGTTGGTGATTTGTTTTCTCCTGCTCAGAATGAAGCTGGCTGAAGAGATGATGTACTTTGGCAGAAGTGGCATATACTGAGTTCGCAGTTGACAATTGATGAATCTGCCCTTGCAGTGAGTTCATGTGGTTTACCATGGTCAGCTGGAGTTCGGCTAGCTTTGTTATAGAGTCCTGCCTGGGCTGTTGAGATTGCAATGAAGTCATGACACTCAGAAGATCCTTCAGACCTTTGATCTCAGTTAGAAGCTGAGTGACAGACGAAAGTGGAGTTGTCTCAACATTAGTAGACCCAGCGGCATTGGTACTGGTTTGATGGAGGTCCTGGATAAGAGCTTGAGCTGAGTCAACGATTCTTCGACCAGACTCAGAGGCATTCAAATAGCTTAATGATCCATCATTTGTTGACCCAGATGCCGGAGGAGGAGTAGAACCGAATGAAGGTGGTGTTTGGTTCTGCTCATCATTAGAATGCCCAGCATTGTCAGCGTATGGCCTGGAATTTGGATTGTCAGTAGAAACTGACTGGATTTGATTTTGCACATTGAGTTGTGGAAGTGGAGGATCGGCAGAAAGTGTTGCTTGCTCAGGGTCAGGCTGAAGCTGACTAGGTGTTGGAAGTTGAGGAAGTTCAGTGTTCACCTGAGCAGATAATTACGTAGCTTGCTCAACATGTTGAGGAGCGGAATCTTCGAGCACTTGCTCGGCATTACTTTGGTTGGCAGAAGCATTTAAGTCGGTATGTTCCTTCGGCTGAGAAATAGAGGCTTGATTTTCTTGTTGCTCTGGTTAAGACTCAGGAGGGATTGAGAAGTACCGAAGATGTACATCTGTAAGGTCAGAGATCTCATCCCTTAGCGGTGAGTCACCCATGAGGTCAATGACGGGTGCTCGAAAAGCCTTCTTCTTCCTCAGTCTCTTTAGCTTTGGAGGAGTAGGGTCACAAGGAATGGACTCAATGGAGTCAGTGGGTGAAGCTTCCCTTTGAACAGCGGGAGCATTTGTTGTGTGTTCAATTTCTTCTTCGTCAACCAACTTAGTGTTGATTGGTTCAAGGTGCTCATCATCAGATGTTTCTTCAGTGTCATCCTGAGCACTTTCTTCTTCTTCAGACTAATCATCCAGTTCTTCTTCCTCAAACTGTTCCTCCAATTCTTCCTCGACAAACTGATCACCCAGTTGGTCTTGTTCTTCCTGATCATCTATCTGTTGCTCAGCATCAACGTATTGACTTTGTACATAGTGTGAGTTAGGAGGAACGACGACATCAGTTGGTAGTGCATCGATAGGTCTTAACTCAAAATTGAGCTGCTTCTTCCTCTCTTTCTTCTGTCTCAGGCTCAGCTTGCCTAGGTCTTTTCTCAGTTGACCTAGATCCACCATGTCCTTGTTGAATCTGAGGCTTAGTTCCTCCACATACAAATTTAACCTTCTTTGGGGCAGAAGCATAAGCTTTAGATGTGCTCTGGATAGCCTTCCTCTTTCTTTGAGTTCTTCCCTTTCGAGTCACCGCCCCCTCAGCATTCTGGACAGCTTCCCCTTTTCCTTTCTTCGGCACAATAGGTTGATCATATGCCAAACCGAATAGGGAACCAGCAGTAATCTCGGTTCCCCGAGTGCTGATTTCCGCAACCATGTCCACATTGTGATCCTTGAGGATTCGGGTGAAAAAGAGCCTAACCTAAGGGTTCCTGTACTTCGTAGAAACCCACCGATTATGAATACGGGCATGTTTATCGGTGTGTAGGTTAGCATGTGCCATATAAAACACTGCTCAAAATTGGTTGCTGAGTTAGTGCAGTTGATTTTAGGGAAAATGAAATTGGTCAGTATGTAATGGGCCATCTTTTGATGCTGACCCATGGAAGTGCTCGAGATTTCACCCACATGACCCTCAGGTTTACAGAAGGTCTGAACGTAGTCGGTTTTCTCATGGTCACCAGATTTACGAAGTATAGCTCCTTCGTTTTTCAGCTTGAACAGTGAAGCAAGATATGCAGGGTTGATGAAGATGTCCTTTCCTCGAACATGAGAAGCTAGGTAGTTCCGGTCATCATTGGCGATCTTTAGGTTGGCGTAGAATTCTCTTACCAACTCAGGGTAAGTAGCATCACGAACTGAGAACAACTCGGTCCAACCATTATTCTTGATCCACTCATAAAAGGGTTGCTCGGCTTCCACGAATCCTCTTGAAAACCATCTCGAGTGATCAATTTTACACCCCTTCACACTCTCGAAAACCTGAGAGTAGGTGCGTTCCACAACTTTCTTGCCCTTGTCCTTTTACTGTTGATTTCCCTTCGAAGAGGTGGCTTGGACAGCTTGACCTTTCTTGCTCGGTGTTGTGACCTTAGCGTGGTCACGCTGGGTAGGAGAAGTGGGATTGTCATCGGAGCGGTTATGGGAGAGACCGGCACCGGAGATATTTAGAGAAACTCTTGTCATATTCTCAGAGAAGTTTTGGGAAGTTTAGGAATTTTTAGAGAGAGAGTATGAATGCCAAAGATTTCTAAGCGTAAAGAAATAAAAGTGGGAATTCATCCACTATTTATAGAGATGTTGAGTTAATCCAAGGCGTTGGGTTGTCCGTTTTACCTCAAGATTCTCAATCGACAAAGATTCTGGCATTTATGACACATACGGTGCGTGTATTTTCTAATTATAGCCTATACGTCATCCTAGGTGGCTATTTAATTCGCGTGCTTTGCATTAAAGTTTGCAACGGCTCTTCACTCAGTGTTAAGAATTTCAAGCGTTTAAAATTCTGAGTAGTCAGTGTTATACAAAGGAATAATTCTTATGCTTAGTTGCTCAGCTTAAGATAAACACACAGCATGTAATAGCATAAATCATTCAGCATGGTAATTCACTCAGCATGCATACTATACTTGAAATTTATTGAAGAGGATTAAACATACCAATGGCTTCTCTAAGTATGTTGAATTGCTCACGAGCCAGTGGCTTTGTGAAGATATGAGCAAGCTGCTCATCCGTTGGGACATAGGTCAGCTTGATCTCTTCCTTGAGTACGTGATCTCTGATGAAGTGATGTCTTATGCTGACATGCTTCATCCTACTGTGCTGGATTGGGTTCTTTGATAAGTCAATGGCACTTTTGTTGTCACATTTGACTTCAATTGTTTTAGTCCGAACGCCAAAATCTTCAAGCTGTTGCTTAATCCATAGGACTTGAGCAACACAGCTTCCAGCAGCAACGTACTCAGCTTCAGTGGTTGACAGGGCTACTGACGCCTGCTTCTTGCTGAACCAGGACACAGGAGGGAAGTGGCATCCTCCTGAGGTGCTTTTTTGTTCAAGCTTGTCTCGTTCGTAGTCAGCGTCAGTGTATCCAATGAGTGTGAAGTCATGAGTATTGGGATACCACAAACCTGCATTCACTGAGCCTTGCAAATATCTAAGGATTCTTTTTACAGTTATGTAATGGGATTCCTTAGGGTTAGATTGATATCTAGCGCAATAACATACCGAGAACTAAATGTCCGGCCTACTAGCAGTTAAGTAAAGTAGAGAACCAATCATACCTCGGTACAATCTGCTGTCTACTGACTTACCATTCTCACCAGCGCAGAGGACAGTGTCAGTGCCCATTGGGGTAGATATTGACTTACAATTCTCAAGTTCATACTTCTTCAATATCTCCTTAGCATACTTAGTTTGACTGATGAAGATGCCGTTTTTTCCTTGTTTGATTTGAAGTCTAAGGAAGAAATTGAGTTCTCCCATCATTGACATTTCAAACTCAGTCTGCATCTGCTTACTAAATTCCTTGCACATTGACTCGTTAGTGGCACCAAAAATAATGTCATCAACATATATTTGAGCCAGCAGGGTATCTTTACCCTTCCTCTTAATGAATAAGGTTGTATCAGCTTTACCTCTGACATAATTTCTAGTCAGCACGAAACTGGTCAGCCTCTCATACCAAGCACATGGTGCTTGCTTGAGGCCATACAGAGCCTTTTTGAGCTTATAAACGTGGTTTGGGAATTTTGGATCCTCAAACCCTGGAGGCTGATTAACATAAACTTCCTCGTTTATAACTCCATTAAGGAATGCACTCTTAACATCCATTTGAAACAGTTTAAAGTTCATATAGCTTGCATATGCACATAAAATTCTAATATCCTCTAGCCTTGCCACTGGGGCAAAGGTCTCACCGTAGTCAATACCTTCTTGCTGACTGTAGCCCTGAGCTACAAGTCTTTCTTTGTTTCTGACCACGTTCCCTTGTTCATCCAGTTTGTTGCAGAAGACCCATCTTGTTCCTATGGTCTTCTGGCTTCTTGGTTTTGACACTAGATCCCATACTTCATTTCGTCTGAACTGATCAAGTTCTTCTTGCATTGCATTCATCCAGAATTCATCATACTCAGCTTCAGCGAAATTCTTTGGGTCCTGGATAGAGACGAATGCTACGTTGCTGAGGTATCTCCTGAGTTGATTCCTCGTCATCAGGGTATTCTCAGTGGCATCAAGAATGGTACTCTCTGAGTGACCTCTTGGTATCCTAATCTCCTTTGGTAGATTGATGTCTTGCGCTAGTTGTGTTTCAACAATCTTTGCAGGTGTAGATTGGTCAGTGAAAGTAATTTTAGTTTCACTTTTACCTTTGGTCAGCCCTTGAGGAAATGACTCAGCGGCAGTTTCTTGGTCAGCAGGTGCTGAGTGTGGATCATCCTCGGTCAGCGGCTGGTATCTTCCTACAGGGTTAGTTTCATCGAACTCAACATGTACTGACTCTTCTAAGACTTGAGTTCGTTTATTGAAAACTCTGTATGCTTTGCTGTTTGTTGAGTAGCCTAAAAAGATAGCCTCATCAGCTTTTGAGTCAAACTTAGCTGGCTGTCTTTAGTATTCAAGATAAAGCATTTACAACCAAAGGCATGAAAGTATCCAATGTTGGGCTTTCGTCCTTTCCAAAGTTCGTAGGGGGTTTTCTCTAGTATAGGTCTAACTAGAGCCCTATTAAGAATATAGCACGCTGTGTTGACAGCTTCTCCCCAAAAGTACTTTGGAAGCCTATGCTCACTCAGCATTATCCTAGCTATTTCAACCAAGGTTCTGTTTTTCCTTTCAACAACCCCATTTTGTTGAGGCGTTCTAGGGGCAGAGAAATTATGGTCAATGCTGTTGGTTTCACAGAATTCAACAAACTGTTGGTTCTTGAATTCTCCACCATTATCACTTCGGATGTGAGCTAACTTAAGGTTTTTATCATTTTCAAGTTTTCTTACTAAATTTGAAAACGTCTCAAATGTTTCATCCTTGCTACTCAGCAAGATGATCCAAGTGTACCGAGAAAAGTCATCTACAATGACCAAGGAGAATCTTCTTCCACCCAAGCTCAGCGGCTGGACTGGACCGAAGAGATCCAAGTGTAGTAACTCTAATGGACGCTTAGTTGAGACAATGTTTTTACTATCAAAAGATTGTTTGGTTTGTTTTCCAGCTTGGCAAGCGTGGCATAATTGATCTTTTTCAAATTTAAGTTCTGGCAGTCCCGCAACCAATTGCTTTCTTGCTAATTTGGCCAGGAGGTCCATGCTTACATGACCAAGTCTCCTGTGCCATAGCCAAGAATTTTCTTCCTTTGACACTAAGCATACAGTTTTTGAAAACTTCTTTTCTAAGTTCAGCATAAAGACATTATCAATACGAGGGGAAGTTAAAATTAACTCATTTGTTTTACCCTCGAATATTTTACATCCAGTTTCATCAAATATAACTTTTCTCCCATTGTCACATAGCTGAGCTACGCTGAGTAAGTTATATTTGAGTCCGCTGACTAGAGAGACTGACTCAATAGTAGGATTACCACCAATGGTTCCTAATACTACTATCTTACCCTTCGTGTTGTCTCCAAAACTTACACTTCCTCCTCATTTACGCACAAACGTGATGAACTGAGTTTCATCACCAGTCATATACCTCGAGCATGCGCTGTCAATGTACCACATCTTTGACTTCTCAGCACACCTTAGGCTTACCTGCAATATAGCTAGTTGCTTTTAGGTACCCAATTCTTTTTGGGTCCTTGCTTGTTAGGTTCAACAGGTAAAGCATCATATTTCATTTTATGACGACATACTTGGACAGTGTGTCCATTCTTTCCACAGAAGTCACAGCTGACCTTCCGATTAGGATGTCTCACTGACTGGTCAGCACCCCAGTGCTGAGCATGCCAGCACACCTTTGTGGTGTGTCCTTTCTTCCCACATAAGTCACACTGGACATTCCGCTGAGGATTCCATCTCTACTGACTAGTACTTCGGTACTCAGTGTTCAGAGGAATATTTCTTTTATTCGGAACCTTAAGTTGGTTCTGAATTGATGTGACATCCTTTCTCAGTTTCTTAGAAACTGATTGGACCTCAGACAAAAACTTTTGCATAATTTCTACATTACTATGCAAAATTGAAGTGTCCTTGAGAATATATCGAAGGTCACTCAGTTTGACCTCCTCAACCTCGTCACATCGCCTGCTGAGTGCTCTAACATTTTTATTACACTTTTTGACAAGTGTGTAGAGGTCACTCAGGGCATTAACCATTTCATTTCTGAGCAGGGGTAGTGACATTACCTCAGTTGAGTGTTCCTCATCGTCAGATGCAATGGAGGGGTCAGCATGCTCAGAAACACATGGCTCAGCAAGTTCGTCAGCCATGAAACAAATCTTTGCTGACTCAGTGGCATCAGCTTCTGATGATGAAGACTCATCACTGTCGCTCCAAGTTGCCACCATTGCCTTCTTGCTGTTCTTTCTTTCTTTCCTCAGCGTGGGACAGCTTGACTTGATATGGCCAGTTTGATGACATTCAAAGCATGTAATGGGCTTTGAGCTGTCTGATGCGGATTCCGTGAAGAAGCCTCACTAAGGGATAAGTGTACCCCGTCGTTATCAAGTAATAAATTTCTGGTTAAGTCCAGGTTATCGTCCACAGGATTTATTTCTGCAAGTATCGAGCTACTCGGTTTCAAGTGTTATCTAGGCTTAGGGGGTTTTGAGTTGGTTTTTCTAAGTTAATCTACTCCTAGGTTGAATTATACTATTCCTAGCTAAGTTATCTGATTCTAACTAAGTTATTCTACGCCTAATTAAGTTACTCTACCCCTAATTAAGTTAAACTACTCCTAATTGATCTTTCACTAGATGCAATTACCCGAAGGAACATGGTATGAACGATAATAATGAAGATAGATTGTTAGGTCTATTGAGTAAAAACCTAATCTGAGTCACTTGTATTCAAGGCGATTAACCCTACTTACCCTCCTGAAGTTCCTAGCACGTGATTCCCTAAGGCCGAAACTAGGTCTAAGGCTCAGTAAATTGGCGCTTAATCAACTAAGAGGTTGTCAATCTCCTAGGCTCTGACTAGGTCAGATTCAGCTCGCAATATGTGCCTACTAGATTTTGGGGCTTTTGAATGAGTTAAACCAATTGAATAAAGCGTAAGACAGAGATTAGACAAATAATCATAGACAAAACAAGAGCTAAATTATTATTAAAGGCGAAGATAAATGTCACAAGATACAATAAGCTAAGTTCGGCAACTGTATCAAAGAGTACAAACAAGGAAAGATAAAAGGAGATACAAAAATCCCTTTCAGGGAACCTGTTTACTCTGCAGCCGGCGACCTAATCTTAAGGACGAACCTTGACAATTCCTCGAGAAAAGCTTTGAAGGAGCTTCAATGGAGGTTTGAAGGATATGGAGGAGATGGAGAGGAATTACAAGGGGGAAGCTAAAGTAATTTACAAATAAATGAAAGATACTAATTTACATTGGAAAAACTCTATTTATAAGCGTGGCTCGGCCCTCTTTTTGACCTATTTTCGTGTCCTTATGCAGGTAGGAAGTCATGGGGTCCGTCGTGGCATCGTGGGGGCGGAATTGGTCTTTTTGACCAATTCCCGCAGGTCTGCTCGCCGAGCAGGGCGAGCTGCTCGGCGAGCAGGCGCTACTCGCGACGAGCAGCGCCCTGCTCGGCGAGCAGGCATCCTGCTCGCCCGAGCAGGCCTGGCCTGCTCGGTGAGCAGGCATGGCCTACAGAGGCCCGCTCGTCGAGCATTCTTGCCCGGTATGCCCCCGTGTGCTTGCCGACTGCCGTCGATGCCTTTTTCGTCCGAACTTATACCTACGCATGTACAGAAACTCCAGATAACATTAGTCCAAAGGCTAAATTGACCCGCCAATCGCTTATTTTGAGCAAACGCTTCGTTTGGTGCGACTTTTGACGGACCAATTAGCTTCAAAAGATAACGGAATTATACTATGCATGCTATTTTGGCCGTAATTGCCTAAATTGGTCATAAAACGAGCCTAAACAACGGAAAATAAATAAAACGTTTCCAATTCCTAACTAACTCACACAAAAGCATTTAAATGCGAGAAATGCTCGCTTATTAACTAAATAATGCTAAAACCCGTCCAAAAACCATACCCAAAGATAGGGGTTTTTGACCCCTATCACTGTCCTTTTGTACTTGCTGTCGCTGGACTCAGCTTTGTACTTATCAAACTTCTTGTAAGGCTTCTTAGAATATTTGTTATTCTTTCTGAACAGCCTCTTCATCTTTCTAGTAAACATAGCCATTTCTTCATCGTCTGTTGAGCTCCCATCAGTGGAGTCAGCTTTCATGACAAGAGACTTTTGCTTCTTGTCTTCAGACTTCTCCTTCACCTCGAAGTTCTTCATTGATATCTCGTGGGTCAGCAGCGAGCCAATGAGTTCATCATACTTGTAGGTGGTTAAGTCTCGAGCTTCCTCAACAGCAGTTTTCTTTGCTTGCCAGCTTTTAGGAAGACTCCTAAGAATCGTCTTGACTTGCTCTTCCTCAGTGAAGATATTTCCAAGTCTCTTGAGCTCGTTGATGATGTTTGTGAACCTTGCGTTCATGTCAGAGATTCCTTCATCATCATTCATTTCAAACAGCTCGTACAACCTCATGTGCTGGTTGACCTTGGATTCCTTCACCTTGTTGGTTCCTTCATAGGTGACCTCCAGCTTCTTCCAAATCTCATGCGCTGACTCACAACCTGAAATCTTGTTGTATTCTGCAGCATCTAAAGCACAGTGAAGCATGTTTATAGCCGAAGCATGATTTTGTAGCTTCTTGAGATCATCCTATGTCCATCTAGTCTCAGCTTTGACAACCGTTTGGCCATCAATAGTTTCAATAGGAACAAATGGGCCTTGGACTATAGATAGCCATGCACTCATATTTGTTGCCTGAATGAAATTTTTCATTCTATTCTTCCAAAAGGTATAGTTAGACCCGAAGAATAGAGGAGGCCGAGTTATGGCAGACCCTCAGGCAAAATCTGAGTTGTCAGATTTCCTGGGAGAAACTGAGTGCTGTTCTCAGCAATAGTGGGGATCAGCTCAAGGTAGTTAAACCTTGCACAGTGAGCTTTTAAGCTTTGATACCACTTGTTGGTCCCTTATAACGTGACAAATTAGTTCCAAGGGGGGGGATAGGAACTATTTAAAAAATTTGTCCGTTGAGGCTGACTTCTTTTCTTATAAAAAGGTTTACACAGCGTCACTAAGTAGATTCAAGACACAAGCTTAGTCAACTTGTGACTAAGTCTGCTTCTTTACTTGAGTCAGGAAATAGCACTTAGAGTCTATTCCTGAACTCAGCTTCTTAGTAAACTTAACTCACCGTGAGTTCTTTACTTAGTCAGTTTTATAG
Source organism: Euphorbia lathyris (assembly GCF_963576675.1). Taxonomy (NCBI): domain Eukaryota; kingdom Viridiplantae; phylum Streptophyta; class Magnoliopsida; order Malpighiales; family Euphorbiaceae; genus Euphorbia; species Euphorbia lathyris. Next base: position 81,264,478 of record NC_088914.1, on the reverse strand, counting down.
CAAGCAATATATATTAAAGGAGTTTAAGGGTTAGCAAGATGTTACTCAGCAGACTTATCCTGGTTCGGCCTCTCCGCCTACGTCTAGTCCCCGGAACTCGTTCCGAGCTTTTTGAATTCTCTACTGAGCTCTTTAAAGGTAGAGCACGAAACCTTTTACAGATAGAAGCTGAGTATAACAAGAGTACCTTCCTCTATACCTCTACTCACTCCTATATCTACGCTGAGTACTATAACCGAGTACTCAGCCTCTCATTTCTATTCTTCTAGAAATGATAAAGTGTTTGTCCTAAACAACGATTGCTAAGACACTTTAGATGATTGGAAATCACTCTAGACTTTTACACAAAGATTAAGAATTGGTGTAAGGTATTTGCTTTGCTTTTCTCACAGAAACTTCAAGTATGAATTTGGTCAGCGTTTCGACTAGTTGAAGATTTGCATCGATTGAAGCAAATGGATGGCCTTTATATAGTGACACTAGAGGCACCTGGTCATTTCGAATTTCGAAATAACCGTTGGAGGGAAACGGCTTCCTATTGTTATCACTCTGGGCGTGCTCAGCGTCGTTGGCCAATAGGATTCACGCATCTTCTGTCTTCGTCAGTCTTCGGCAGAATGTTTCGACATTTAAGGAAAAGTCCACGAGACAGCTTCATGCACCTTCTGAACTTTTCCCAAAGTAGAAATACTTTGTCTAGAAGTTGAACATTGTCTGCCGCTGTCCAGACTGCATTGTCGTCCAACTCAGCAGCTTCCACTTGAAGCTTTTGCCTCGAAGGCTTCTCGATCCTTCTCTTGCTGAGTCGTCGTTTTACTTGATACGGCTTCATTTTGAACTCTTGAGCCAAATGGTCTTGATGTGTTGATTTGGGCTTGACTTCCACTTTATGGGCCTTTGGGATTTTTAATCTCAATGTCTTATAAACAATTAAACTCAACATTGAACAAACACATTAGTGTAATAAATCAAAGCATTTAAATTTAATGTGTTAGAATATTTTTTATCATCACTTAAATAATTTTGTCAAATCAAAATCATGTGGAAAGGTGTTTCAACATATGTTGCTTGCTTAAAATTACTCAGTAAATAATCTGTACAAGCTGACGCTGAGTAATCTGAGTGCTAAGTTGGAAACTGACCTAAGTGTTACTTCCCAACTCACAACTGAAACAGCTCTAGTCAGTATCTGATTAAATCTGTCTCACACCACACTCAGCCCTGCTGACCTGAAACTGAGTTAAATTATCAAACATTTAATTAAGTCAGCATTATTAAGCGAAAAAGTTATATTAGTTCCTAACCCCCCCTTGGAACTAATCCTATCACGTTACACTGGATCAACAAGTGGTATTAGAGCTCAGTAGCTCACTATTCAAGATAAAACTATCTTGAGCCGATCCCTATAATGGCTGAGAACATCACTCGTTTCCTTCCAGGAAATAAAACAACCCAGATACTCCCTGAGGGATTATCTATTAGTCAGCCTCCTCTATTCTTTGGATCTAATTATACATTTTGGAAGAACAGAATGATAAAATTCATTCAGGCAACAAATATGAGTGCATGGCTAGCTATAGTCCAAGGCCCGTTTGTTCCCTATGAAACCATTAATGGTGTAAAAACTGTCAAAAGTGAGGCTAAGTGGTCAGAAGATGACCTTAAGAAATTAGAAAATAATGCTTCGGCTATCAATATGCTTCACTGTGCATTAGATGCTGCAGAGTACAACAAAATTTCAAGTTGTGAGTCAACATAAGAAATCTGGAAGAAGCTGGAAGTGACCTATGAAGGAACCAGCAAGGTCAAAGAGTCCAAGGTGAATCAGCATATGCGGTTGTACGAGTTGTTCGAGATGAATGATAATGAAGACATCTCTAAGATGAATGCAAGATTCACCAACATCATAAATGAGCTTAAGAGACTCGGCAAGAACTTCACAGAAGAAGAACAGGTGAAGAAAATCTTGAGAAGTCTCCCCAAAAGCTGGAAGGCAAAGAAAACAGCTGTAGAAGAAGCTCAGGACCTGACCACGTGTAAATATGATGAACTCATTGGATCTCTGCTGACCACGAGATTTCAATGAAGAACTTTGAAGAAGAAAAGTCTGAAGACAAGAAGCAAAAATCCCTTGCCATGAAAGCTGACTCAAATGATGCTGACTCATCAGATAATGAGGAAATGGCTATGTTCACCAGAAAGATGAAAAAGCTATTTCGAAAGAATGACAAATACAGCAGAAGGTCATTCAAGAAAGGTGACAAGTATAAAGCTGAGTCCATCGACAGCAGACACAAGAAGGACAGCTCAAAGCCTGTTACTTGCTTTGAATGCCATCAAGCCGGGCACATCAAATCAAGCTGTCCTACCTTGAAGAAAGACAAGAAGGGAAGCAGAAAGGCAATGGTGGCCACATGGAGTGATAGTGACGAGTCAACATCGTCAGAAGCTGATGCCACTGAGTCAACAAACATCTGTTTCATGGCTGATGAATCTGCTGACCAATGTCTCTCTGAGCAAGCTGAGCTCTCTGATGGATCTGACCATGAGGAACACCCAACTGAGCTAACATCTCTGCCCTTTCTCAGAAATGAAATGATTAATGCCCTGAGTGATCTCTATACACTGATCAAAAAGTGTAACAAGAAAATACGAGCACTCAGCAGGCGGTGTGATGAGATTAAAGAGGTCAAACTCAGTGACCTCCGACATTTTCTCTAGGACAATACCAGGTAAGATGAAAATTTGAAAATCATGCATAGGTTTGTCTCTGAAGTCCAATCAGATTCTAAGAAACTGAGAAAGGATATCACATCCTTACAGAACCAGCTGAGTTCATCGGCTAATAAAATGTTCTATTCAAAGACTGAGTATTCAGGTACTAGTCAGCAAAGATGGTACACTCAGCAGAACAGTCAGTGTGACTGTTGTGGAAAGAAAGGACACACTATAAAAGTGTGTTGGTATGCTCAGCACCATCGTGCTGACCAAAAATGGAAATACCCCCAAAGGGTAGTTTTTTGTGACTTTTGTGGAAAAGATGGCCACACTATAAATGTATGCCGTCATAAAATTAAATATGATGCTTCACCTGTTGACTCTAACAAACGAGGACCCCAAAAGAATTGGGTACCTAAAGATAACTAGTTACATTGCAGGTGGGCCTAAGGTGCGTGGAGAAGTCAAAGCTATGGTACATTAACAGCGCATGCTCGAGGCATATGACTGGTGATGAAACTCAATTCATCACACTTGTGCATAAACGAGGAGGAAATGTAAGTTTTGGAGACAACAAAAAGGGTAAGATAGTAGGGTCAGGTACCGTTGGTGGTAATCCTACCATTGAGACAGTCTCCCTAGTCAGGGATCTTAAATATAATCTATTGAGCGTAGCTCAGCTGTGTGACAGCGGTAGAAAGGTTGTATTTGATGCCACTGAGTGTAGGATACTCGAGGGAAAAACAAATGAGTTGATTTTAACCGCCCCTTGTGTTGAAAATGTTTTCATGCTAAACTTAGAAAAGAAGTTTTCAAAAATTATATGCTTAGTGTCAAAGGAAGATAATTCCTGGCTATGGCATAGGAGACTTGGTCATGTAAGCATGGACCTCCTAGCCAAATTAGCAAGAAAGCAATTAGTTAAGGGATTACTCAAAATCAGGTTTGAGAAGGATCAATTGTGTAATGCTTATCAGCAAGGTAAACAAACAAAAAAATCTTTTCAAAGCAAAAATGTAGTCTCAACCAAGCGTCCATTAGAGTTGCTACACTTGGATCTCTTCGGACCAGTCTAGCCACTGAGCTTAGGTGGTAGGAGATTTTCCTTGGTCATAGTGGATGACTTTTCTCGGTACACTTGGGTCATCCTGCTGAGTAGCAATGATGAAGCTTTGAGATGTTCTCAACATTAGTGAGAAAACTTGAAAATGATAAAGACCTTAAACTAGCTCACATCCGAAGTGATAATGGTGGAGAATTCAAAAATCAACAATTTGATGAATTCTATGAAGCCAGCGGCATTGACCATAATTTTTCTACTCCTAGAACTCCTCAACGGAGTGGGGTAGTTGAGAGGAAGAACATAACCTTAGTTGAAATAGCTAGGACAATGCTGAGTGAGAATAGGCTTCCAAAGTATTTCTGGGGTGAAGCTGTCAACACAGCTTGCTATATACTCAATAGGGCTTTAGTTACACCTATACTTAAGAAAACCCCCTATGAACTTTGGAAATGACGAAAACCCAACATTAGACATTTTCGTGCCTTTGTTTGCAAATTTTTATTTTAAATACTAAAGATAACCTTGCTAAGTTTGATTCAAAAGCTGATGAAGCTATCTTTTTAGGGTACTCAACAAACAGCAAAGCATATAGGGTGTTTAATAAACGAACTCATGTCTTAGAAGAGTCTGTACATGTTGATTTTGATGAAACTGGCCCTGCAGGAAAGATAAGTCAGCCTACCGAAGATGACCCATGCTCAGCTTCCGCTGACCAAAATGGAGCCACTGAGTCATTACCTCAAGGGCTGACCGAAGGTAAAAACAAACCTCACATTACCTTTACTGACCAATATAAACGTGTAGAGATTGTTGAAACACCTGTTCATGAAGACTCAACACTACCAAAAGAGATCAAGGTTCCAAGAGGACACTCAGAGAGTTCCATTCTTGATGCTGCTGAGAACACCCTGATGACCAGAAATCAACTCAGGAGATATCTCAGTAATGTTGCATTTGTCTCAGTTCATGAACCGAAAAACTTCTCAGAAGCTGAGCACATTGAATTCTGGATCAATGCGATGCAAGAGGAGCTCGATCAATTCAAAAGGAACGAAGTATGGGATTTAGTGCCTAAACCAAAGAATTAAAAGACCATAGGAACAAAATGGGTATTTTGAAACAAACTCGACGAACAAGGTAACGTAGTCAGGAACAAAGCCAGACTTGTAGCTCAAGGTTACAGTCAGCATGAAGGTATTGACTATGGTGAGACCTTTGCCCCAGTAGCTAGATTAGAAGCTATAAGAATATTATGTGCGTATGCTAGCTTTATGAATTTTAAATTGTTCCAAATGGATGTCAAAAGTGCATTTCTTAATGGAGTTATAAATGAAGAGGTCTACGTTAGTCAGCCTCCAGGGTTTGAGGATCCAAAATTCCCAAACCATGTTTATAAACTCAAAAAGGCTATGTACGGCCTAAAGCAAGCACCACATGCTTGGTACGAAAGGCTGACCAGCTTTCTGCTGACCAGGAACTATGTCAGAGGAAAAGCTGACACAACCTTATTCATTAAGAAAAAGGGTAAAGATACCCTGTTAGCACAAATATACGTAGATGATATTATCTTTGGTGCTACTAATGAATCTATGTGCAAGGAATTTAGCAAACAGATGCAAACTGAGTTTGAAATGTCAATGATGGGAGAACTCAACTTCTTCATTGGACTTCAAATCAAACAAGGTAAAAATGGCATCTTCATTAGCTAGACCAAGTATGCCAAGGAAATATTAAAGAAGTTCGATATGGAAGGCTGTAAGCCAATATCTACCCTAATGGGTACTGACACTGTGCTTTGTGCTGATGAAAAAGGTAAGTCAGTAGACATCAAATTATATCGAGGTATGATTGGCTCTCTACTGTATCTAACTGCTAGTAGGCCAGACATTCAGTACTCAGTATGTTACTGTGCAAGATATCAAGCTGACCCTAAGGAATCTCATTACATAGCTGTAAAAAGAATCCTTAGATATTTAAAAAGCTCAGTGAATGCAGGTTTATGGTATCCAAACACAAACGATTTCACACTCATTGGATACACTGACGCTGACTATGGACGAGACAAGCTTGAGCGGAAAAGTACTTCAGGAGGATGTCTGTTAGACGAGGTGCCGCGGCCTAATCTCCCGGGCGGACCGGGGGGTGGACACCTCATGGCGACGTAAGCGGTGATTGGCGCCGAAAGCAACCAATCGTGGAATCAAGCTGCTCGGCAGGACCGGAGCTCGGAGATATGGAAGAGTCGCCACCCACGAATGGGAAAATGAACACCGATCCCTTACGGGAGACCGGTGTGGGTCAGAAAACTTAGGTACGAGCCGAGAAGGCTAGCTCCTTTCCGGAGAAAGGCTACTAGGCACCCCGACATCGCCCGGTTATGAACCACCGGCCTCCTACTTAGCATGTTAGGCGATAACGGACTAATCGTATATTTCTTTAAGTTTAAAATTCATTTGAAACCTTTTCTTTCTCGTTTTGAAAACCGTTTTGAGCATACATTATTGAAAAGCCACTTTAGTAAAGAATCACCCATTTACATCAGTTCAATATACATATAAAAGAGAGGGGAAGAAGGAAGAATTGATTTATTTACAACATGATTTACATTTCGTGTTGCGTGTTAATTCTATACTAACTCATTTCCCCAAAACGAGTTCATTTACATGGTTCGCACCTTAATCGCCGTTGGAACGATTTAGGTACGTTTCAAAACCCCGTTTGATGAAGTCCGCCTGAATCGCCGTTGGAACGACTCAAGTGTTTGAAAACATTAAGGTAAAAACCTTTAATAAGAAAAACGTGGTTAAGCATACAAGTCAATTTATTTTGTATAAATCATTTAAGAAAGCGATTCAAAAACTCTATTATTTATAATGAAAACGATTTTAATTACAAGGTTCACTTAATCCGTCGTTGGAACAGACTAAGGTTTTAAAACGTGATGTTTTGGAAACAAGTTAAAGATGTCAAGAAAACGTTATTTACACTTTTAGAACCTCTAGAAAAGCCTTTAGTTTAAATCATCAAATTGAAAACTCTTTTTGGTGATTTATTTCCCCCTTTTGACTCAATGGACTCTTTACTTGTCATAATTACAACAATAAACATATTAAATCAAAATTCACTCCAAATAAAGCCCATTTGAAATATGGACCCATAAATGTCCAAAGAATAAAGAAAATAATATAGACATATTATATACATTTTAGCCAAAAAACCCATGAAATATTTATAGAGAAAATAAGGATAAGTCAAAAGATATTATGTAATAAACATATAAGAAATGATAATAAAAATACTAAATATAATACATTTTTACTTTAAACATGTGAAAATAATAGATAAAGCTCCTAAATAAGAAAATAACATTTATCCCCAAAATAGTTTCACCTAATAATAACTAATATAACCCGAATAGCCCAAAAACTATATATATATATATATATATATATATATATATATATATATATATATATATATATATATATATATAATGTAGTTTAAATATCAAAATAATATCCATTATCTACAAAATATCTACTAATTAATTACTTCCAAAACACCCAAATAAATAACATTCTAAAATAAAATCCATTATCATTTAAATGAAGGAAAAAGGAAATATATATATACATATACTCATATTAGATTAAATCAAAAAATGATATATAAATATCCTAAATAACTATATGTACCAACTATCCAAAAATAGTTTGAAAATATTTATTACATAACTACATATATATATACAAAGGATTAGAAGCTTAAAAGTTGAGAAAGAGAGACTAAAACAGCATTTTTTACATTCTGGCAGATTTACCGACGGAAAATCCGTCGGTAAACAGCAATTAGTGACAGAAACGGTAAATTACAGCAGCACTCCATTCATTTCCAGATTTATTCAAAAGCTTTAAATTAAGTCTAATTCAATCGTTTTGGATTTCCGAACTACCAAAAATGGATCATAGTCAATAACGGAAGTTCCTAAAACGACGTTTTTATTTTAAAACGTTATTTGGAAATTTCTTTTTCTAAAAAAAGCTTATAATTACAACGTCTTTTAATACCCGAACTACCCTTTTTATCAGATCACGGTTCGTATTGGGATATCAAAACGAGGTTTTTTTTTATTTTAACATAAAACCAAATTTTATTCAACCCGAAATGGAAATTAAATAAATACACCAAATTAAATAAAAAGTGATAAAATAAATGAACAACTAAATAAATAAAAACTATAAAAATAAATAAAGGAAAGAAATAAATTAAATAAAAATAAAAACGAGTCTAGTCCTCGGATAATACCTTAAGTTCGGTATTGACGGTTGACGTCGGTTGATTCCACGAATCGTGCGTCCCGTTGTTTTTGGTAAAATTTTAACTCTTAGGAGATTTGGAATTTTTAGGAAAAAAATGTTTTTTCCCAAAAAATCAATTTTCTCTCTCTAAAAATGTTTAGAGTGAGAAAATCTTTCCCAAAAAGCCTCCTTCAAATGCATGGGGATCCTTGCCTTATATAGGCATGGATCCCCGGAGAACTTTGGGCGACGCCTGAGTAAAATCGGGCGTCGCCCAAAGAGGTTGGGCGGCCGCCCAAAATTTTGGGCGATCGCCCAACGAAAGTCGGGCATCCGCCCAACGAGCGTCGGGGCTCGCCCGACGATGTCGAGCCTCGCCCGAAGCGGTCCAGCACTCGTCGGGTGATGCCGTCCGGGCGTCGGACCACGCTCGAGGGGGGACGCCCGCCCCTCGACGGGTGACGTTCGACGTGTCGGACGAGCACTCGACGTGCCGCGCACCGTCCTTTATAGAGCGACCGTCGTCACTGGGAACGCCGTTCGTTACCCACCGGCCGATGCTCGGCCTCCGAGGCCCATTTGCTTACTGCTGTAGTAGCGAACGTGCCCGTCCTTACTCAGGAGATGCCGAACTTGTTAGCGGGGCTTTCAAGCGTCGGTTCTCCGAGTTTCCCCATTTCATTATGTTATTATTTTTAAATTTTCTAATCCTTGGAATCAACCGATTTAGCCGTTCATCGTGGGTTTTCGTCACAGGTCCTCCGACTCGGTGTCTACAATGTCATTTCCTTGGAAGCTGTCTAGTGTCTTGGTTCAGTAAGAAGCAGTCGTTAGTTGCCCTGTCAACAACTGAAGCTGAGTACATTGCTGCTGGAAGCTGTGTTGCACAAGTTCTATGGATCAAGCAACAGCTGGATGATTATGGAGTTCAAACAAAAACAATTGAAGTCAAATATGACAACAAAAGTGCCATTGACTTATCAAAGAATCCAATCCAACACAACAAGATGAAGCATGTCAGCATAAGGCATCACTTCATCAGAGATCACGTACTCAAAGGTGAGATCAAGCTTACCTATGTTCCAACAGATGAACAACTTGCAGATATCTTCATGAAGCCATTGGCTCGTGAGCAGTTCAGCATACTAAGGGAAGCTAATGATATGTCTAATCCTCTTCAATAAATTTCTAAGTAAAATGAATGTTGAGTGATTATAATATGCCGAGCGATAATTACATATTGAGTAACTGTCATAAGCTGAGTAAAAATGAATGCTATAAAATCACTATATGCTGATGTTAGACAAGGTGCCGAACGGCCTCACCCGGGCGGACCGGGGGGTGGACACCTCATGGCGATGTAAGCGGTGATTGGCGCCGAAAGCAACCAATCGTGGAATCAAGCTACTCGGCAGGTGTTAGACGAGGTGCCGCGGCCTAATCTCCCGGGCGGACCGGGGGGTGGACAACCTCATGGCGACGTAACCGGTGATTGGCGCCGAAAGCAACCAATCGCGGAATCAAGCTGCTCGGCAGGACCGGAGCTCGGAGATATGGAAGAGTCGCCACCCACGAATGGGAAAATGAACACCGATCCCTTGCGGGAGACCGGTGTGGGTTCGGGAAACTTAGGTACGAGCCGAGAAGGCTAGCTCCTTTTCGGAGAAAGGCTACTAGGCACCCCGACATCGCCCGGTTATGAACCACCGGCCTCCTACTCAGCATGTTAGGCGATAACGGACTAATCGTATACTTCTTTAAGTTTAAAATTCATTTGAAACCCTTTTCTTTCTCTTTTTGGAAACCATTTTGAGCATATGATATTGAAAAGCCACATCAGTAAAGAATCACCCATTTATGTTTATACATACACAGAGAGGGGGAAGAAAGAAGTGATTTATTTACAACCGTATTTTAATGTTATGTTGTGTGTCTATCCTACATTAACTTATTTCCCCAAAACGATGTTTATTACATGGTTCGCACCTTAATCGTCGTTGGAACGATTTAGGTACGTTTTAAAACCCCGTTTGATGAAGCTTACCCGAGTCGCCGTTGGAACGACTCGAGTAATTGAAAACGTTAAAGTAAAAGCCTTTTAATAAGAAAACGTGGTTAAACATACAAGTCAATTTTATTTTGTACAAATTCATTAAGAAAGCGATTCAAAATCTCCATTATTAACAAAGAAAACGATTTTTATTACAATGTTCGCTTAATCCGTCGTTGGAATGGACTAAGGTTTTAAAACCTGGTGTTTAGAAAACGATTTGAAATATCAACCAAAATGACTCTATTTATCTATATTAGAGATTTAAGAAAGCTCATTAGCTTAAATAATTTAATTGAAAACTCTCTTTTTGTGACTTATTTTCCCCAATTATTTAATGGACTCTCTAACTATTATAATTACATCAATAAACACATTTAGGCCCAAAATTTAATTTTTCCAAGTGAAGCCCATTTGAAACGTGGACTTATAAATGACCAAAAGAAATAAAGAAAATAATATAGATATATATTTACACATTTTAGCCCAAAAGACATAAAATAAGAGTAAAAGAAAATATATTATTTAATACATATATAAGAAAGAATGATGAAAATAATATATTTATACTTTAAACATAAGAAAATAGTGAATGAAATTCATAAATAGGAAAATAGCCTTTATCACCCAAAATGATTTTATTTAACAATAATTAAGATAACCCAAATATACCCCAAAATTATATATATATACATAACTAATATAATCCTAATGTCAAAAAAACTATATGTTCATCCCCCAATATCTACTAATTATCTCCCAAAATGTCCAAGTAAATAACATTTAAAATAGAATTTAATGTAATTTAAATGAATAATAATAAAAAGAAAGTAATATGTACATATACAAAAACTAGAATAAAAAATGGAATACCAATCTCCTAAAATAATTATATATGTTGAAGTTTTAAAACAATTTGAAAAGAATATATTACATTATTATATATTTATATACTAAGGATTAAAAGTCTAAAAGTTAAGAAAAAGGGACCGAAATGGCATTTTTTACATTTTGGCAGATTTACCGACGGAAAATCCGTCGGTAAACAGCATTTAGTGACAGAATTGGCAAATTACAGCAGCACTCCAATATTTTCCAGATTTATTCAAAAGCTTTAAATTAAATCTAATTCAATCGTTTTGGACTTCCGAACTACCAAAGATGGATCATAGTCGAAAACAGAAATTCCTAAAACGATGTTTTTATTTTAAAAAACGTTATTTGAAAACCTCTTTTAAATTAAAAACTTATAATTACAACATTTTCGATACCCAAACTACCTTTTTATCGGATCACGGTTCGTATTGGGATATCCACAACAAGGTTTTTATTTTAAAATAAAAACCGAGTTTTATTTAACACGAAACGAAAATTAAATAAATACGTTAATTAAATAAAACGTGACAAAATAGAAGGAGAGAATAAGTTAAATAAAATAAAGAGTCTAGTCCTCGGATAATACCTTTGATTCGGTATCTGACAGTCGAAGCCGATTGATTCCACGAACCGCGAGCTCTCGATTTTAATAAAAATTTAGTAAAAATTGAACTTAGGAAATTTGGAATTTTTGAGAAAAAAAATATTTTTCTCAAAAAAATCCATTTAGAGTGAGAAAGTTTTTCCCCCCAAAAAGGCCTCCTCTTCACCTTGGGATCCGTGCCCTTATATAGGGAAACGGATCCCGGAACAATGGGCGACGCCCAAAAAAAATTGGGCGTCGCCCATTGTGGTTGGGCGGCCGCCCAACCTAGTGTTGGGCTACCGCCCAACCTTGTTGGGCGGCCGCCCAACATGAGTTGGGCGGCCGCCCAACAATAGTTGGGCGGCCGCCCAACAATGTTGGGCGATCGCCCAACGGCGTTGGGCGAGCGCCCAACGCGAGGTTGGGCGCCCGCGCCCAACCCTCGTCGGGCGTCCGCCCGACGCGTTGGGCGTTCGTCTGACGTGGTTGGGTGCCCGACCCCCGGGGCGTGTCCCGCACCGTCGGACGCGTGCACTCCGTGGCCACCGAGCGCGCGTTCCGCGCAGCTAGACGCTCGCGCGTCGCGGTCGCCGAACGCGCGCCTCGCGCCACTAGGCACGTGTGCTCAACGGCCCACGAGGGCGGGCACCGCCAGCGGTCCCAGGCATTGCCCCGGGCGTCGAGAGCGTGCCACTCGCGATGCGTCTGACGGACGCCGCGCGCATGTCCTGAGCCGTCAAGCGGGCGTTCGACCATTGTCGTCCGCGTGCGGGATGCCGTTGCGTGTCCGCGCCGTGCCGTTAATTTTCCTCAGCTTATTATTCTTTATATATTTTTCAAAACTTCCGGAATCAATCGCTTCGACCGTCTTGTTTCAGGTTTTCGTCACAGGTCCTCCGACTCGGTGTCTACAGTTGCCCCTACTTTTCTATTTTGACAGTGATGTGTGTGGTTCGAAAACGTTTTTGCTAACGTAACACATGCAATGTAAAACATATAAAAGTAAAAGACACGTAATGAGTAGGAGGAAACATACCTGACCTTTGCGCTGCGCGCTCTGGCGTTGCTCTCTGACTGCATCAGACTCTGCTTCGGGCTGCACCCTAGTTCACGATCGTGGGGATAATGGCTAAATAGCTACCCTAGTTTATGACCGCGGGGATAATGGCTAAACAGCTACCCTATTTCAAGATTACGGGGATAATGGCTAAACAGCTACCCTGATTTACGACTGTGGGGATAATGGCTAAACAGCTACCCTATTTCAAGATTGCGGGGATAATGGCTAAACAGCTACCCTATTTCAAGATCACGGGGATAATGGCTAAACAGCTACCCTATTTCAAGATCGCGGGGATAATGGCTAAACAGCTACCCTGATTTACGACTGTGGGGATAATGGCTAAACAGCTACCCTATTTCAAGATCACGGGGATAATGGCTAAACAGCTACCCTATTTCAACGGTCTTAGGTAAATATGGCTCAAAAGCAACTCCGGTCTGCGACCATGAGTCAGATGGCTCAAAAGCAACTCCGATCTGCGACCGTGAGTCAGATGGCTCAAAAGCAACTCCGGTCTGCGACCGTGAGTCAGGTGGCTCAAAAGCAACTCCGGTCTGCGACCGTGAGTCAGATGGCTCAAAAGCAACTCCGGTCTGCGACCGTGAGTCAGATGGCTCAAAAGCAACTCCGGTCTGCGACCGTGAGTCAAATGGCTCAAAAGTAACTCCGGTCTGCGACCGAGAGTCAAATGGCTCAAAAGCAACTCCGATCTTCGACCGAGAGTCAAATGGCTCAAAAGCAACTCCGGTCTGCGACCGAGAGTCAAATGGCTCAAAAGCAACTCCGGTCTGCGACCGTGAGTCAAATGGCAAAAAAGCGGGTTCTGTTTCTGGATTTTCTTACCACACGGTTGTCTGTATTTTCTCACTAGAGCTATCATCTCGACGATTCGATGGGCACACGTCTGAGTCCGAAATGAAATAGACTACTGATTGTTTTTCTGTTGACTGTCGTCTGTATTTTGACTGGTGTCACTGTTCTGTAAAAATTAGCTGTTGTCTGGAATTGATGTTTTGACAATGTTAGTCACAGTCTGGGAGAAATGCAGGCTGAAACGGACTGCAAATCGGAGGTCTGTGCACCTGGTAATTAATTATTTACTTTTTACCTTTATGTCAAATCGTACTTTTTTCACTATTTACGGGAATGCCATTCCCTTTTCCTATATAAGGTGGTGGGGTTTCATTTCAACCCCACACCTTCTCTCTCATCTTTCTCTCACTAGACTTCAATTTGGATTATTCTCGGGATGGATTTAGACGAATGGGATGGCACCCGAGGCATGGACGAGGTTTACGTAAACCTCGATAGAGTGGATACCTTCCACGACCCTACAACACACTTGAGCAGGACACGCTGCAACGAGGTAGGTGGTTTCTCACTTTTATTCGATTTGAACTCTAGGATTTAGCACTCCTATACGAACATGATTTGCATGCTAACTCTTAGACTGCCTTAGAGGACTTTAGCTAGAAAACGTGAATTCCTTTATTTACACGTAACACCTGTTTGTTTTTGTAAGAATGCGCGCTATATGCATGTGAATAGTACACTACGAATTTATGCATGTTAACAGTAAAAACGATGTGAATAGTAAAAACGCGAATAGTGCACGTGAATAGTAAAAACGTGAATAGTGACAACGTGAATAGTAAAAACTTAGCTAATGCACGTGAATAGTGACAACGTGAATAGTAAAAACTTAGCTAATGCACGTGAATAGTGGACGTGAATAGTGCATGTGAATAGTGACAACGTGAATAGTAAAAACTTAGCTAATGCACGTGAATAGTGCACGTGAATAGTAAAAACTTAGCTAATGCACGTGAATAGTAGACGTGAATAGTAAAAACGTGAATAGTGCACGTGAATAGTAAAACGTGAATAGTAAAAACTTAGCTAATGCACGTGAATAGTAGAACCTAATCTATGCTCCTCGTCGCCGCAGACGAGAGTGGATCAAAGAATTGACTCAACCTTACGTGAAGGACCCTACATGAGAGATTTTTGCAGAAAATTGGTCCTAACTGACCGGATGTCTCTAGGTTAGAAAATGGAAGAATACCTAGTCTTAACGCGTTCTTTTCAATTGCCTGCTTTAGGAGCTGTATTTAAATTTTCTTATCTTGTTCTTTTTTAGTTCATTGAGATTTCGGGGACCACCGCCGAGGTTCTCTCATGGTATGATAGGCTAGGTGCCGCGGCGAGAGCCCGTGTGCAGGAGTTGGGCTTCGAGCCCTTTATTGCAGCGCTGCCCCGCACCAACGGGGTATGCGATCCTTTTGGCCTACGGGCCTTATGCGAGCGGTGGGTTGACTCGACCCACACCTTCCACCTTTCCTTTGGGGAGATGACCATCTCGCCTCGAGATTTTTCGCTGTTGACAGGATTGCGAGGGAGCAACACTCCCGTCCCTTTCCACTTTGGTATGATGCGACCACGGGTCGACCCTGCTAGGCTTGCTACCTTGATTGGACCGGGAGTTCGTCTATGCGCCAAGTCTACTCCGGCGAAGTTTGTCTCTACCGCGAGCCTCTTGAGTAGATGTGATTTCTGCGAGACTGACGCTACCGACCTGGCGGTTCGTAGTTTCTTAGTATATGCTCTGAGTGAGATGATTTTTCGCACGAAGGGCGGGAAGGTACACGCAGGTCTCATTCAGGCACTTAGCGATCTGGATGCAGCGGCTTCTTATGATTGGGCAGGGGCAGGCTTAGCCTTTCTTTACAAGTTCTTGGATCTGACTTGTCGGAAGCGCAAGGACTTCGGCGGTTATACCTTTGCCCTGCTGGTACGTGACGCCTTCTTGATTTATTCGTCTTATCTTTTTCACATTTTTCACACTCCTAGTCCTTGTTTTTACCGCAGGTGTGGGCATACGAGAGACACATCCTTCCTAGCCGGTCTCGACCTCGACCGAGAGTGCCGAGGCCGCCATTTATGACTCGATGGAGGGACTTCGACTTGAGCGCTGAGAGGAGTCGGACAGTGTCGCGGCTTCTGGATCGGATCGACTTGCTGACCCTGAGTCAGGTAGATTTTGCCCCATCGTGCCAGATTTTGGTTTGAGCCTTTCTGACTTTTTCTTTGTGTATTTTGCTTTAGATTCAGTTCAGGTGGGATGACCTCGACTTCGGCCCTGAGTATGCATACGTGTCGATGATCCAGGAGCAGTAGTGTGTGCTCACCGGCCCCTGCGTGCGGGCATGGTATCTAGGGGATCGAGGCATTACCGGGGTTAGAGACGCTCATTGGACGCCGGGTGAGATCCCCATCTCTATGTTCACGGTACGGACTCTGCCCTTATCGACCATTCGTCGAGATCTGACCCACCGTTTTGTCGGTAGAGTGGTCTGGATTCATGCCGGGGGCCGCGAGCCTTATTTGTCTACTTTACTGAGCGCGAGGGATGCCCCGGCGACAGCGATGGAGGTAGATTCGGTGGCGGACGTGTTTTCGAGAGAGGCGGTCGAGGCCGTCTTTGGTCAGGCGGAGGTTCCGGTAAGTGATTCCGCCCTCTTTTCATTTTATTCATGATATGCTCGGAGGTTTTATTGTGTGTTTTTTTTTGCAGGAGGGATCTTGGAGGAGTGCCCACTTATCTGATTTTTTGATGGCACTCAGACTCAGACACCAGCGCGCGAGCAGCCCTACTTCGTCGGCGAGTCCTCCAGCGCAGCCCGACCTGAGAGATCGTCCATAGGCATGCCTATACCAGGCTACAGGAGGGATTATGCTACGATCCGCTATGACGAGTCTGGGACACCTTATGCGGGATTCGAGGTGGCCCCTCCTATCTTCTCCTCGAGGGTCCCGTTTGATCCCTCGGACGCTTCACTGACCACTAGGGAGACCTGTACAGACTACGTGGATCTATCCGGCTTCCTACGAGATCGCCTCAGCTTGCGCTGCACCGACCACCTGGTATGTATCATTACTGTACTTTAGTGTAGTGAAATGTATGCATGTATGTATGATTTATGTTTTTGCCTATGCTTCCTCTTATCTGTTTTTTTTCTTTTTTTTTTTGTAGAGTGATCTTCATGCCCATGAGCGGAGGCAGAGTGAGCTAGTGCGGGAAGCTGATGCCCGAGTTGGTCATGTGTATCAAGAGAGGAACGACCACTGGTCGGGGGTGATGCGACGGGAGACTGAGGGTCGCCTTGCCGTTGAAGAGAGGGCGCGTGATGAGTCGATCAGACGCCTTACTGCAGAGGAGAGAGCACGAGCTGCTGATGAGAGAGCACGGGTTTCTGATGAGAGAGCGCGAGCTTCTGATGAGAGAGCGCGCGCTGCCGAGGAGACACTATCTGCGGAGCGGGCATCTCACCTGAGAGATTTTGAGAACTATTGGGACTTCCCTCCGTATTAGGCTCGTAGCTTTCATTGTTGCTTTGTAGCTTATATTAGGGTTTCTCCGATGTATAACTGATGTATAGGGAGTGGGGTGGATAGTAGGTAGGCTTTTTGTGAAAAGTAGGATAGGAAATGTATAACTCGTGATTCATATTACCATGCATTCAGTAGATTATGATGATTCCAATCATTCTCGTCAAATATATTCATGCCTTTATTTATTTACAAACAACAGAAATACTTAGTCTCTTATACATTGTTTTTGTAATTGCTCAAGTTATAACTATTATTACCAGGACCCGCCTTTCGGTTTTCGGATCCCAGCGATTTTTCTTCTCTCCTTTTACTATCCCGGAATTTTTTAAATGAGTGCCCTTTCGGGTTTTCACCCATTGGGATTTCCCTTATTGTTGCATAGGTCGCCCTTTGCGGGTTTTCGACCTATCGGGAATTTTTCTTTATTTTTCCTCTTTTTTTTTTTTTTTTTTTTTTTTACGAAAAGTATTTCTTAAGCATATCCAGATTGGTAGGTTCGGAGAATTCTATGCCGTCCATTGTGGTTAACTTCACCGCTCCTTTGCTTAGTATCTTCTTCACGACGAATGGTCCTTCCCAGTTAGGCCTGAACTTCCCCCTCGGGTCGGTGTGCGTCATACGGATCTGTTTCAGCACCAAATCTCCTTCTTTGATAGGGCTGGTCTTGACTTTTTTATTGAAAGCCCGAGCCATCCTTCTTTGATACAACTATACATGGTAAAGGGCTTCCATCCTTTTCTCATCAACTAAAGCCAACTGCTCGCATCGCCTCTTTACCCATTCCGCCTCGGGAATTTCTGCTTCCACTGCGATTCTCAACGATCGCTTTTCAATCTCAATCGGCAAAACTGCTTCTGTGCCATATACCAAAGAGAATGGTGTTGCCCCAGTCGAGGTTCTGACTGTCGTGTGATAAGCCCACAACGCGAGAGGGAGGTGCTCATGCCAGTTCCGATGTGATTCTACCGTCTTTACGAGGATCCTTTTAAGGTTCTTATTAGCTACTTCTACTGCCCCATTAGCCTGTGGACGGTACGGAGAAGACCTGTGATGTTCAATGCCATATTCTCGGAAAAGATTCCTTACTTCCCCCTGAAACTGGACTCCGTTATCCGTGATCATGTGATGAGGCACTCCGAACCTGGTGATCAAGTGTTTTTCAATGAACTTTCTCATCTGCTTGGATCCCAGTTTGCTAAACGACTCTGCTTCTACCCACTTGGTGAAATAATCGATGGCGACTGCAATAAACTTATGTCCATTTGAAGCATTAGGCCTTACTTCACCGATGATGTCAATGCCCCAGGCAGCGAATGGCCAAATAGGTGCTAGCACATGTAGTTCCATGGCCGGAAGATGACTGCAATCGCCATGGATTTGACAATCGTGACATTTCTTCGCATACTCGTTACAATCTCTTTCCATGGTGAGCCAATAAAAGCCTTGCCTAATAATTTTCTTAGCTAGTACTGCTCCTCCCATATGGGCTCCACAAATTCCCGAATGTACTGATTCCATCGCCTCGCGAGCTTCCCCCGCATCCAAGCATCTTAGTTGTAATCCATCAACGTGCCTTTTGTAAAGCAAGTCATTGTGGATGACGAACTGACGGGCTAGCCTTCTAATCACAGCTTGATCCCTAGGTTCCGAATCTGCCGGATATGTTCCATCTTTCATGAAGTTCACGATATCGAAATACCACGATTTTTCATCTGCCCCTAACAGCATTACGTCTTCGTAGCACGGTTTGTGAGATCTTCTCAATACCAATGGTTTCGAAGCAAGGTTCCGGGGGTTGTCCCAAACTGACACCAAAGTAGCCAAGGCATCCGCCGCCTGGTTCTGTGCTCGAGGAATATGATAAAAACGACATTCCTTGAATCTTCGTGCCAACCCTTCTAGCTGATCTAGATATGGACGTACCCTTTCTTCTCTCACTTCCCAGTTTCCTTGTGCCTGTTCGATGATCAACTTGGAGTCACCCCAAATTTCGACATATGATGCTCCCAGTGCTGCTAATGACTCCAAACCATAAATGCATGCTTCGTATTCGGCCATATTGTTGGTAAGGGGGAAGGATAACTTCTTCGCCATCGGGATTCTTTCTCCTTCCGGTGAGATAAGTAGCACTCCTACTCCGGCTCCACTCGAATTAACCGTTCCGTCGAAGAACATTTTCCATGGTATGACTTCGATTGCGTTCAAATGTTCATCGGGGAAATCATAGCTTACTTCTTCCTCTTCTGCATTCAGGGGTTGGTTAGCCAGAAACTCTGCCATGGCCCTTCCTTTGATAACCTTCTTCGTCACATATTCAATGTCAAACTCGGACAAAAGCAACAACCATCGGGCTAACTTCCCGGTCAAGGATGGAGTTCGGTACAGATACTTCACGGGGTCCATCCGAGAAATAATGATCACTTTATACGATTGGAAATAGTGCCGCAGTTTCTTCGTCAACCACACCACTGCCACACATGTCTTTTCGATCATGTTGTATTTGAGCTCATACTCCAGGAACTTCTTACTCAAATAATACACCGCGTGCTCCACACCGGTGTCTCCCTCTTGAGCCAACATTGCTCCGATAGATCGCTCCTCAATTGCTACATAGAGGAGAAGTGGCTTTCCCAGTTTAGGCGGTCTCAACACTGGCGGATTAGACAAGTAACTTCGGACACTCTCCAACGCTTGTTGACACTTATCATTCCAAACGACGGGTTGGTCTTTCCTTAGCAACTTAAAGATTGGCTCGCAGATTGCGGTGAGTCTTGCTATGAACCGGCTGATATACTGAACCTGCCCCAGAAACCCCCTCACTTCCTTCTCACTTCTCGGCGCTGGCATTTCCTTTATAGCCTTCACTTTATCGGGATCCACCTCGATTCCCTTATTTCCGATTACATAGCCTAAGATTTTTCCCGACGAAACGCCGAAAAAGCACTTCTTCGGGTTTAACCTTAGCTTGAATTCTGCAATTCGGGCCAAAAACTTCTCGAGTGCGGCAAAATGCCCTTCTCTTGTCTCTGATTTGACCATCATGTCATCCACGTAGACTTCTACCTCCTTGTGTATCATGTCATGGAACAGTGCCGTGGCCATTCTCTGATAGGTTGCCCCGGCGTTTTTCAAACCAAATGGCATCACTCTATAACAGTATGTTCCCCACTCTGTTGTGAACGAGGTTTTCGCTTTGTGCTTTTCGGCCATCTGAACTTGCATGTAGCCTATGAAACCATCCACATTTGTATGTAAGACGCTTGATGCTGCACTGTCGATCAATACATCGATATGAGGCAAGGCGAACTCATCCTTGGGGCATGCCTTGTTAAGATCTCTGTAATCCACGCACATCCTCACTTTGCCATCCTTTTTCGCAATGGGCACTACATTTGCGACCCAAGGGGGATAGTCGATCACTTCGATGAATCCTGCTTCTAACTGCTGCTTCACCTCCTCTCTGATCTTATCTGCCCATTCGGGTCTCATACGTCGGAGCTTCTGCTTTACGGGCCTCGCCTCGGGATATGTTGGAATACGGTGAGTTACGATTGATTGATCGATTCCAGGCATGTCTTCGTATGTCCACGCGAATACAATTTCGTATTTTTTAATTATTCTCTCAAATTCTTTTCTCTCTTCAATAGTTAGTTCTTGAGCAATTTGTATAAGTTTAGGATTTTCATCCGTACCAAGATTGAAAGTTGACATTTCTATTGTATTGATTTCAAATGTAGGCATGTTATATGAATGAGAATGCATGGAATGATCATGATCAACATCAAGCAAGTAAGCAAAATCAGAATTCATTTCATTGATAGCGTGGGTGATTACATCATCGGACTCAAACAAAGCAGTAATACAATTTTCATCCTCAATATCTTCGGACTTCTCATATACTCTCGAGGTACTAGGCTCAATTTCAGCTCCTGTAGTCGCTTCAATGGTAATGACCTGCTCCTCAGCATTTGAATCCAGCATCATGATCTCCTCGACAAAGCAGCTTGCCTTTCCTTTGCCCCAGTCGGCGACATCATTGAAGATTTCAAACCCTGGCAGAATCTTTCCTTCCGTGCTAGTCCACGACTCGGAGGTTCCCGAATATGGCTTTCCATGCCCCTCGCTTACAAAATGCTTCCTCAAGCCTATTTTTCCTTCTGCACTCATGTTGGATGGACTCCCCTGCTCATATCCCAAACCCCTCCGGGTTTTCTGACTTTTAAAATCCGGAAACTCCGACAACCCTTGATGGTGTGCTCCTAATCCCATTCCCGGGATGAAACCTCCCTTCATCATCTTCACCACATCGGTGGTCATGCTCGACTCGTAAATCCCAGAGACTTGGAATCCGGAGAAAAGTTGAGGCTCAATTCCCAATGCTGCCACCGAGCTCAGTTTCTCAGCTCTAATTGTAACTATCTCCTCCCCGAAGGGGAACTTAATCATTTGGTGGAGCGTGGAGGGTACACCTCCCAGCTTGTGGAACCAAGGGCGTCCCAACAACACAGCAAAAGTTACCGGGATGTCCAATACTGTGAACTCAGTCTCCTCCTCATGCGGCCCTACCTTCAATTTGGCCTTGAAAACTCATTCAATATGCCTACGGCTGTCATCGTATGCTCTGATCACTGTTTCAGAAGCTGTCAAATCTCCTCTCTCCACTCCCAACTTGGACAAGAGCTTCAAAGGACAAACATTAATGGCCGATCCATCATCGACCATAACACAGCTAGTCTTCTTCCCATTGATTTCCGCTCGGATATACAATGGCTTATTGTGAGCCTTCCCCTCTTCTGGGAGATCCTCGTCGGTAAATGTGATCTCAGTCCTCTTTCGGGCCATAATTGCCCCTACTAGCGCTGTCGGCTCGGTATCGGTGGAAATAACCAAATTCTGCAACTCTTTCATCAGATTTTCACGATGGTACCTAAAATGGCATAAAACTTCCCAGACCGTAGACTTAGCTTGCGTCTTCTTCAACTGTTCAAGAACTTGGTCATCGGTCTTAGGAGCTGACCCTTCTCCAATCTCAGTCTCTGCCATTGGTGCCTTTCCTTCGGCCACACGACCTGATCTCGTCATTACCGCAATTTCCGGCTCATCATCCGACTCGTCCCAAATGTTGATAGGGATCTTCCGATTGGCATCCTCCTCGTCCGAGGAACTCGCCCAAATGTCTACGACCATCAAATCCATGACGTGAGGAACACTCGGATTCAGGAAAAAGGGATCCGCTTATCCATACAAGGCCCAACCTATCAACTCGTCATAGTCACGGAGGGACACCCGGCTCATCCTCCTTGCGGCCAACGGAATAGCGCCTCGTTGTATGCACATAAGCTGCACCTTATCGCTCATTGTCTCATTACACTGCTCATAACGGTGCCTCCACCTCCTAGCATAATCCACAAAATGTTCCTCGGGGAATTGCCTAATCCTGTCCAAATCATCCAGGGATCCCATCCACGGAATGTACATTTCGTATCTCGCCACAAAGGCATTTCTGAGTGGTACCCAATGACACATCTCTTCCTCCGACAGACCCTGATGCCAGAATAAGGCTTCTCCCATCAAGGTTTCCGGAAAATGTTCATGCAACTCACACTGTGGGAATCCAGCGTTATATATATGATCGCGGAATATCCTCGCATGCTCTACAGGATCCCGGTATCCACCATACCTAGGCATTGCTAACACCACATCAGGTGTTTGGTAAGACGGGGAATCAGGAGTTTGCTCTGCTAGCATCCATACCGTATGTTCCTTGATAAATCTCTTCGTCATAGCTGCCCAATCGGTCTTAACATACATCGGCAGCGACATGTACCACATCAGCGGTTCACCCATCAATGAATTACAAAACAAGCTAGTGATCTCTTCCTCTTTGAAACCCAAGGCTGTCATAGCCGACAAATAGAAGTGAAGGTGCTCCATAGGGTCCTTATTGCCGTTATACTTGCTCACCCTTGGCAATGGATGCTTGATGGGTCCAATCTGCATTGCAAAGTGCTCCGCGGTTCTATCCTCAGCTCTCTGATACTTTTCAAGAAACAAATCCGACAACTGATCCCAATCGTGCTTGCAAGAGTCGGGCAATGAATGGAACCATTGCAAAGGCTCACCTACCAGTGAATGGTGGAACCACTGAGCAATTTCATCTACCCCGAAGGATTCAATAAACATGTCGTGCATATACTCACGCAAGTGCACTTCGGGATCCCTTCCTCCACTGAACAAACCCAAATTTGGCACGATAGTCCGAGACGACCCTTCTCCGGTCTCTTCGGCACTATCCTCGTCATATGGTGCTCCACCATCTGATCCCTCCTCCATTGGTTCTTCCTCTTGTTCCTCACCCAAGAAGGACACATACAAACCATTTCCCACATTGCTTCTTTCGACGGAGTCCAACAACTCCTCTACATCTTCCTCAAAAGATTCCATCACTACAGTTTCCATCAAACCAACTCCGATCACGCTCACCCTATGATTAGGCAATGGATTGCGCCTAACGGAAGGGTTTGCTGACGAAGGATCAGCTATCTTCTTCTCCTCAATCAAATCTTGGATTTCGTGTTTCAGCCTCTCGCAATTCTCAATCGTATGTCCATAACTGCTGTGGAATTCACAATACCCTCTAGCCTGAATCTGCGGAGTAGGTTGAGCTTTGTTATACGGGGTAAGGGCTTTCAACAACCCCTTCTTCTGTAGACGTTCAAAAACTTTCGCATAGGTCTGATCGAACTTGGCGAACCGCCTCTTTTCGATAGCATTAAGATCAACCACTTTCACTGTCGCAGATTCCGTACTCGCGCTAGGCCCTCCGGCACTATATCCAGACTTCGTCCACTTGGTATAAGCTTTCTTCGGCTCCCCATCGCCTTCGACAGTCAAGGCACAACTATACATCTGATTGAAATCTTTGAACGGCATATATCTCAACTCATTCTTAATATACGGCAACATATTGCCAATCACCATTCGGATCTGATCTTGCTCAAGCGGCTTCTGTTTCATGACCGCGGCCTTAGCCCTCCATCTCTTCACGAAGTCTGAAAGGGATTCCCCAGCCTGCTGCTTAGTGCTCTCTAACTCTTTCAAAGTGACTTCCAACATGGTGTTAAAACTATACTGCGCGATGAATGACTTCGCTAACTCCTTCCAATCCTTCTTTGTCACCATTGGCAGCGCATGGAACCATGTGAGGGCAGCCCCCTCCAGGTAAGTGTTAAACAACCCCAAGACTTGATCCTCGGTCAGGATCGTGTGCTTCATTACCGCAACGTACTGATTCATGTGAGCGGTGGGATCTCCAGTTCCATCGAACTTTTTCATGTCGGGGAGATGAAATTTCAGAGGCAAAGCTGTTGCTGTCAAGCAATTCTTCAAGTTATAGAAATCCTGACTTCCGGAGCTTCCTCCGTGCAAGTCCTGCACTTCCTGTGTGATGTGTTGCCTCCACTCCTCTTCCTTAGCTTTCTCCTTCTCTAACTGTTTTCGGACATAATCCTGATAATCCTCCTCATTCCCAAAGCGAGGGCCATCGTTCACCTCATTCTCAGCACGCTTACTACCACTCTTGTTGTCCTTCAGTGCTAACTCAGCTAGCTGGGCCAAGATTGCGGCCAGCTGGTCGTTGATATTGTTCACAGAATTCTCCAATTCAGCCACCTTCTCGTCGGTTGCAGACATACTGACGGAAGACTGAGTATACTCGGATGAAGATGATTCAGGAGCCACAACTACTGATTCGGAACTGTCTACTCGCAACTGATCAAACTGTCTGACAAGCCGATTACTCTCGCGAAACCACAACCGCTTAATGATGACGTCTGCGCGAACGGTATCCATTAGTATGTATGCATGATTTCATATGCATGATTCGTGGTGTGTGCGTTTATTTATTTACGATTATAAGATAAGAAGAACAAACGTTAGTTCTATTTACATGTATCACAAAATCTCTCTTCCACCCTTATTCCTCCACACACTCGTTGGTCCAGGTCTCTTTCCTAGGATTTTGGTTTTTTGGCTCACATTGCGGTCCAGGGGACGCGTGATGCCGTCGATTATTGCGGGAAAATAAATCATTCACCAGACAATACAGTTCGTTTTGACGTATCAACGTTCAGTGACTAAGAAATCGACCAAGTTGGATTGTTCTTTCAGAATAACTCGTCTGTCGTCCTTTCGTGAGACGCATTAATTCGGGTTTTGACTCCCTTTGAGCGCATCTCAGTTTTTAGACGTGGTTCAAGTTATTCTTCTAGTCCAATCATTCGTTATTGTCAATGACTCGTTCCCTTTTGTTCGCGTGGGTTCGTGTCTCGATTTTTGGATTACAGCGGGACCTTTTGGATCTATCGAGAGACGTAACCCCGTGTTTATTTAGTGATGGAATCACTTTTGGATTTTATTTTAGGGAACGGACTCATCGCGTAACGCGTTTGTTCTTAGCGTCGAGGATCCGTTTGCTCATTTTGCTACGTGAAAAGACGGCGAGTCTTATTTTGAGCGCACGATAATCTTTCGGCTAATTACAACTCTTTGTTCCTCCCACTCCACGGGATATATCATCTCAGTGTGGTTATAGAAAATAAACGTTTCGTTGAATCGCGTGTTTATTCGAAGCGAGGATATCACCGTTTTCCTTCCTTTAGGCACGATTTAAGCAAACACGTACATCGGGCCATATTTCTTGCAGTTTTGGTAACGGTCGAAATGATCGAGTCGTTAGTCAAAACCCGCAGTCTCGTCCATATGGCGTAATTATATGGTTTGGCTTGATTCGGCTTCGAGATTTTAAACGGGGTATACACTCGTTCGAGGCACGTATTCAACGGTATTGGTTTATTTTCTTTAACTACTCTCGGGATTGACATATATCGCAGATTCGGAATGATTTTAGTCTTTTAGTTCATTTTTCTTTTCTTAGTCACCTTTTGCGGACACGTCCATTTCTCTTAAGAATGACGCAAGGCATAACGTAAAAGCTCGTCTTTTATTCGGAAGGGACGGGCTACTTGTGCGAAACTTTTCATGTTACAACAAGGTCGTTCGAAATAGAAATGTTCTTCATTTTCGTTTCGTCGTGATCTCGTTTTATCCTAATTTATTTAAAGAATGTGAATAACGGCTACCATTAATATAGTCTCTTGTATCGAAATGTAACTATCCTTAACACCGAACCGATTCATACTAATACGTGCTTACGTCATAACGTATTTCCTGAACACGTGCCTTCGTCGGGACACTGAAAGGGACAAGGCGGGTCGCACATGTTCATTCATATGAGATGACTAAGTCGTCTTTAGTTCAAATCGTTTCGATGTTTTAGGGTAACTAGTATGTCGATTCATGAGTATATATTAACGCATCGTCTCATTTTCTTTACATAGTTTAGGATTAGACACGTATCATGGCGGTTTGAAAACACGAACTGATTCATTCATCACATCAAAAATAGTAACGGGTAGTCCTATGGAAACTTCTAAGGCTATAGATTCGCGGGACCTCACAGGACCGCACAGATTCGCCCCTAACGAATGGATGGGGACCCTCTGGCGCCTTACTGTAAGGGGGAACTTACGCTATCCTCTTTCGAGCGACGAATGGACTCTCGCTAGAGGTTTCACGGAAATTACCCAAAGGGTTTGCAATAATGCTCGTGAATGCATACGAAAAGAAGTAAAACGATCCGTCCCCGTTAAGGGCTTAGT
The DNA here is from genome assembly GCF_963576675.1 of Euphorbia lathyris. Classification (NCBI taxonomy): domain Eukaryota; kingdom Viridiplantae; phylum Streptophyta; class Magnoliopsida; order Malpighiales; family Euphorbiaceae; genus Euphorbia; species Euphorbia lathyris. The sequence continues at coordinate 81,237,713 of NC_088914.1, read as the reverse complement.
GCATGCCTTCCGGAATCAAATTTCTCGCTTCCCCAGCGGAGTCGCCACTTGTTAGACGAGGTGCCGCGGCCTAATCTCCCGGGCGGACCGGGGGGTGGACAAACTCATGGCGACGTAAGCGGTGATTGGCGCCGAAAGCAACCAATCGTGGAATCAAGCTGCTCGGCAGGACCGGAGCTCGGAGATATGGAAGAGTCGCCACCCACGAATGGGAAAATGAACACCGATCCCTTGCGGGAGACCGGTGTGGGTTTGGGAAACTTAGGTACGAGCCGAGAAGGCTAGCTCCTTTCCGGAGAAAGGCTACTAGGCACCCCGACATCGCCCGGTTATGAACCACCGGCCTCCTACTCAGCATGTTAGGCGATAACGGACTAATCGTATACTTCTTTAAGTTTAAAATTCATTTGAAACCCTTTTCTTTCTCTTTTTGGAAACCATTTTGAGCATATGATATTGAAAAGCCACATCAGTAAAGAATCACCCATTTATGTTTATACATACACAGAGAGGGGGAAGAAAGAAGTGATTTATTTACAACCGTATTTTAATGTTATGTTGTGTGTCTATCCTACATTAACTTATTTCCCCAAAACGATGTTTATTACATGGTTCGCACCTTAATCGCCGTTGGAACGATTTAGGTACGTTTTAAAACCCCGTTTGATGAAGCTTACCCGAGTCGCCGTTGGAACGACTCGAGTAATTGAAAACGTTAAAGTAAAAGCCTTTTAATAAGAAAACGTGGTTAAACATACAAGTCAATTTTATTTTGTACAAATTCATTAAGAAAGCGATTCAAAATCTCCATTATTAACAAAGAAAACGATTTTGATTACAATGTTCGCTTAATCCGTCGTTGGAACGGACTAAGGTTTTAAAACGTGGTGTTTAGAAAACGATTTGAAATATCAACCAAAATGACTCTATTTATCTATATTAGAGATTTAAGAAAGCTCATTAGCTTAAATAATTTAATTGAAAACTCTCTTTTTGTGACTTATTTTCCCCAATTATTTAATGGACTCTCTAACTATTATAATTACATCAATAAACACATTTAGGCCCAAAATTTAATTTTTCCAAGTGAAGCCCATTTGAAACGTGGACTTATAAATGACCAAAAGAAATAAAGAAAATAATATAGATATATATTTACACATTTTAGCCCAAAAGACATAAAATAAGAGTAAAAGAAAATATATTATTTAATACATATATATAAGAAAGAATAATGAAAATAATATATTTATACTTTAAACATAAGAAAATAGTGAATGAAATTCATAAATAGGAAAATAGCCTTTATCACCCAAAATGATTTTATTTAACAATAATTAAGATAACCCAAATATACCCCAAAATTATATATATATATACATAACTAATATAATCCTAATGTCAAAAAAACTATATGTTCATCCCCCAATATCTACTAATTATCTCCCAAAATGCCCAAGTAAATAACATTTAAAATAGAATTTAATGTAATTTAAATGAATAATAATAAAAAGAAAGTAATATGTACATATACAAAAACTAGAATAAAAAATGGAATACCAATCTCTTAAAATAATTATATATGTTGAAGTTTTAAAACAATTTGAAAAGAATATATTACATTATTATATATTTATATACTAAGGATTAAAAGTCTAAAAGTTAAGAAAAAGGGACCGAAATGGCATTTTTTACATTTTGGCAGATTTACCGACGGAAAATCCGTCGGTAAACAGCATTTAGTGACAGAATTGGCAAATTACAGCAGCACTCCAATATTTTCCAGATTTATTCAAAAGCTTTAAATTAAATCTAATTCAATCGTTTTGGACTTCCGAACTACCAAAGATGGATCATAGTCGAAAACAGAAATTCCTAAAACGATGTTTTTATTTTAAAACGTTATTTGAAAACCTCTTTTAAATTAAAAACTTATAATTACAACATTTTCGATACCCAAACTACCTTTTTATCGGATCACGTTTCGTATTGGGATATCCAAAACGAGGTTTTTATTTTAAAACAAAACCCGAGTTTTATTTAACACGAAACGAAAATTAAATAAATACGTTAATTAAATAAAACGTGACAAAATAAATAAATAACTAAAGGAATAAAAACTATAGCATAAAAAAATAAATAGGAGAGAATAAGTTAAATAAAATAAAGAGTCTAGTCCTCGGATAATACCTTTGATTCGGTATCTGACAGTCGAAGCCGATTGATTCCACGAACCGCGAGCTCTCGATTTTAATAAAAATTTAGTAAAAATTGAACTTAGGAAATTTGGAATTTTTGAGAAAAAAAATATTTTTCTCAAAAAAATCCACTCTCTCTCTCTAAAAATGTTTAGAGTGAGAAAGTTTTTCCCCCCAAAAAGGCCTCCTCTTCACCTTGGGATCCGTGCCCTTATATAGGGAAACGGATCCCGGAACAATGGGCGACGCCCAAAAAAAATTGGGCGTCACCCATTGTGGTTGGGCGGCCGCCCAACATGAGTTGGGCGGCCGCCCAACAATGTTGGGCGATCGCCCAACGGCGTTGGGCGAGCGCCCAACGGCGTTGGGCGAGCGCCCAACGCGAGGTTGGGCGCCCGCGCCCAACCCTCGTCGGGCATCCGCCCGACGCGTTGGGCGTTCGCCCGACGTGGTTGGGTGCCCGCCCGGCGACCCCCGGGGCGTGTCCCGCACCGTCGGACGCGTGCACTCCGTGGCCGCCGAGCGCGCGTTCCGCGCAGCTAGACGCTCGCGCGTCGCGGTCGCCGAACGCGCGCCTCGCGCCACTAGGCACGTGTGCTCAACGGCCCACGAGGGCGGGCACCGCCAGCGGTCCCAGGCATTGCCCCGGGCGTCGAGAGCGTGCCACTCGTGATGCGTCCGACGGACGCCGCGCGCATGTCTCGAGCCGTCAAGCGGGCGTTCGACCATTGTCGTCCGCGTGCGGGATGCCGTTGCGTGTCCGCGCCGTGCCGTTAATTTTCCTCAGCTTATTATTCTTTATATATTTTTCAAAACTTCCGGAATCAATCGCTTCGACCGTCTTGTTTCAGGTTTTCGTCACAGGTCCTCCGACTCGGTGTCTACAGCAGGGCCGGAGCTCGGAGTATGGAAGAGTCGCCACCCACGAATGGGAAAATGAACACCGATCCCTTGCGGGAGACCGGTGAGGGTTCGGGAAACTTAGGTACGAGCCGAGAAGGCTAGCTCCTTTCCGGAGCAAGGCTACTAGGCATCCCGACATTGCCCGGTTATGAACCATCGGCCTCCTACTCAGCGTGTTAGGTGATAACGGACTAATCGCATATTTCTTTAAGTTTAAAATTCATTTGAAACCTTTTCTTTCTCGCTTTGAAAACCGTTTTGAGCATGTCTTTGAAACCCACTTTAGTAAAGAATCACTCATTTTGCATAAATTTAAAATACATAGGAGAGAGAGGGGGAGAAGAAAGAATTGGTTTATTCACAGTGTGATTTTATGCTTTATATCGTATATTACATCTATGCTAATCTCACTCCCAAAAAAACGAGTTTATTTACATGTTTCGTACCTTAATCGCCGTTGGAACGATTTAGGTACGTTTCAAAGCCCTGTTAATGATGATCACTCGAATCGCCGTTGGAACGACTTGAGCGTTTGAAAACGTTGAGCAAACAGTTTTAATCTAAAAACGTGATTAAGCATACAAATCAATTTATTTTGTACAAAACCATTTAGTTAGGAAAGCAATTCAAAACTTCATTATTTACAACGAAACAATTTACAATGTTCGCTTAATCCGTCGTTGGAACGGATTAAGGTTTCATCACGTGATGTTTTGGAAACGGTTTAAAAATGACCAAAAAAAATTATTTACACTTTAGGAATATCTAGAAAAACTCTTAATTTACACAAACAACTTGAAATCTCTATTTGTCTTTTATTTTCCCCTTTTCACTCAATTAACCTTCACTTGAACATAATTACAACAATTAATGAACTAAATCTCAAATTCACCCAACTCAAATACATTTGAAAGAGTATATATATATAAGTATGAAAATAGAGTAAATATACATAGATATACGTATGTACAAAAATGAGTAATAATGCCCACTAAAACAAAATAGAGAAAATAATACACATTAATAAGTAAAAATAGTGATGAAAATACTACTAGGTATAATATGTTTTTATTCTAATTAAAAACATGTAAAAAAATGAATAAGATTCATAAATAAGAAAATAGTATTTAACCCCCCCCAAAATGGTTTATGATAAGTATATATAGAAAATAACCCCTAATAACCCCAAAATAACAAATATATATATATAGTTTAAATGAATTAAATGGAAAATCAATAAATGTACATATAATCTTATCAAATCAAATTAACAAAAAATAATATCTAAACATGTTAAATAAATATATCCCAAAAAAATTAAAAATAATTTGAATACATATATTACATAATTATACATATATATATATATATCAAGAACCAAAAGTCTAAAAGTTGAGAAAAAAGGACTAAAACAGCATTTTTTACATTTCAGCAGCTTTTCCGATGGAAATTCCGTCGGTAAACAGCCTTTTGTGACAGAAAATGGAAAATAACAGAAACAGTACCTAACATTCTAGATTTGTTCAAACACTTTAAATTAGATCTATTCTATCGTTTTGGACCTCCGAACTACCCAAATAGGATCATAGTCTATAACGGAGACTCCTAAAACGATGTTTTACTTTTAAAACGTTATCTAGAAATATCTTCAAAACTTATAATTACAACGTTTCTTAATCCCGAACTACCTTTGAATCGGATCACGGTTCATATTGGGATGTTAAAACGAGGTTTTTTATTTCAAAACAAAACTGAACGTTTATTTAATACGAGACAAAAATTAAATAAATACGGAAGATTAAATAAAACGTGATAATACCTCAAGATCGGTATTGACAGTTGAAGTCGGTTGATTCCACGAATCGTGATTTTCCGGTGTTTTTTGTGTTTTTGGTAAAATATTTAACTTTTAGGAATTTCCAAATTTTAAGGAAAAAAAATATTTTTTCCCAAAAAAATCACTTTCTCTCTCTAAAAAATGTTTTAGAGTGAGAAGCTCTCAAAATTCCTCCTCCTAAAATGCATGGGGATCCATGCCTTTTTATAGGTACGGATCCCAAAAAATTTTGGGCGTAGCCCGAAGGGCGTCGGGCTACGCCCAAAAATTTTGGACCTACGCACAAAATGGTTGGGCGGACGCCCAACTAGTGTTGGGCGAACGCCCAAACAGCGTTGGGCGAACGCCCAACCAACGTTGGGCGCGCGCCCAACAGACGCTGGGCGTTCGCCCAACAAACGTTGGGCGTTCGCCCAACGTTGTTTGGGCGTTCGCCCAACGATGTCGGGCGTTCGCCCAACGGACGTCGGGCGTTCACCCGATGGGTGTTGGGCGCACGCCCAACGTAGATTGGACGTGCGCACCCCGCGCTACCGGGCGCGCGTCCAACTGCCATCGGGCGCGCGCCGGCTGCCGCTAGGCGCTCGCCCAACGCCGCTGAGCACCCGCGAGCCGTCCACTCGACGACCGCAACCCCTACAGACCCTCTCGTGATTCTTATTATTATTTTGCTTTAAATTATCGGAACCGACCGCTTCAACCGTCTTGTTATGGGTTTTCGTCACACGTCCTCCGACTCGGTGTCTACAGTTGCCCCTACTTTCCTATGTTGACAGTGATGTGTGTGTTTTGAAAACGTTTTTTGCCAACGCAACACATGCAATGTAAATATATTAAAGTAAAAGACACGTATAGAGTAGGAGGAACAATACCTGATCTCCATGCCGCATGCTCCGGCTTCGTCTTCAATCTTTGCCTTGTCCGTCCCGTTTTTGCCTTTAAATCGACCGCAGATGGACGTTCTTTCTGGGGAACCCAGTCTCTAAATCGACTGCTGGTATACCGGCTCAATAGCAACCCCGGTCTCTAGACCGACCGTAAAATGGCTTAAAAGCAACCCTGGTCCACGACCGCGGGTAAAACGGCTCAAAAGTAACCCTAGTCTCTAAATCGACCGCAGGCAAAATGGCTCAAAAGCAACCCTGGTCTCTAAATCGACCGCAGGCAAAATGGCTCAAAAGCAGCCCTGGTCTCTAAATCGACCGCAGGCAAAATGACTCAAAAGCAACCCTGGTCTTTACATCGACCGCAGACAAAATGGCTCAAAAGCAACCCTGGTCTCTAAATCGACCGCAGGCAAAATGGCTCAAAAGCAACCCTGGTCTCTACATCGACCGCAGGCAAAATGGCTCAAAAGCAACCCTGATCTCTAAATCGACCGCAGGCAAAATGCCTCAAAAGCAACCCTGGTCTCTAAATCGACCGCAGGCAAAATGGCTCAAAAGCAACCCTGGTCTCTAAATCGACCGCAGGCAAAATGGCTCAAAAGCAACCCCGGTCTCTACATCGACCGCAGGCAAAATGGCTCAAAAGCAACCCTGATCTCTAAATCGACCGCAGGCAAAATGGCTCAAAAGCAACCCTGGTCTCTAAATCGACCGCATGCAAAGTGGCTCAAAAACAACCCTGGTCTCTAAATCGACCGCACGCAAAATGGCTCAAAAGCAACCCTGGTCTCTAAATCGACCGCAGGAAAAATGGCTCAAAAGCAACCCTGGTCTCTACATCGACCGCAGGCAAAATGGCTCAAAAGCAACCCTGATCTCTAAATCGACCGCAGGCAAAATGGCTCAAAAGCAACCCTGGTCTCTACATCGACCGCAGGCAAAATGGCTCAAAAGCAACCCTGATCTCTAAATCGACCGCAGGCAAAATGGCTCAAAAGTAACCCTGGTCTCTAAATCGACCGCATGTAAAATGGCTCAAAAGCAACCCTGGTCTCTAAATCGACCGCAGGCAAAATGCCTCAATAGCAATTCTGAATTTTTAAAACACTATCGTCTGTGTTTTGCTAGGGTTATCGTCTCGGGTATTTATTGATAGGAACGTGATTATCCTTTTATCTGGAACGCTTTTGACTAAAAATCATTTTTCTGCTGACTGTTGTCTGTATTTTGACTGGCGCCACTGTTCTGTAAAATTCTGACTGTTGTCTAGAATTATGTCCTTAAGGTACTGGTCGCCGCCTGGCAGAAACGCAGGCTGAAACGGACTGCGAATCGGAGGTCTGTGCACCTGGTAATTAATTATTTACTTTTCACCTTTATGTCACGTCGTACCATTTTCACTATTTACGGGAATGTCATTCCCTTCTCCTATATAAGGTGGTGGGGTTTCATTTCAACCCCACACCTTCTCTCTCTTCTCTCTCTCTCTAGCACTAAACTTAGAGCATTCTCGATGGATTCGGATAGGCACGATGGCACGAAGGGCATGGATGCGGGTTTTGAGAACTTGACTAGAGTGGTTCCTTTTCAGCACCCTGCTTCTCATCTGAGCCGGACCAACATCAATCCGGTAAGTACCCCCTTGATCTTTATCTTTTGACAAGACTTCTAGGCCTTAGCAGCCCCATTTTGAACGTCATTTGCATGCCAACATTTAGACTGCTTAGAAGACTTTTAATTAGAAAACGCGAATTTTTATGCACGTGAACAATGCTTTATGCTTTTTGTTTGTTGAAAGAATGTGAACTATATACATGAGAATAGTAAAAATACGGACAATGCATGCCAACCGTAAAAATGCAAATAATGCACGTGAATAGTAAAAACATGAATAATGCATGTGAATAATAAAGACATGAATAATGCATGCTAACCGCAAAAAAACATGAATAGTGCACGTGAATAGTAAAAACATGAATAATGCATGTTAACCGCAAAAACGTGAATAGTGCACGTGAATAGTAAAAACGTGAATAGTAAAAACGTGAATAGTGCACATGAATAGTAAAAATGTGAATAGTGCATGTGAATAGTAAAAACGTAAACAACTAAATTAAACGCTTTTGACTCAAGTTAGAATTAGGTTAAGCTCTTCGCAAGCACGCGGGAGAGTGGAACACCAAAGAATAAAGGATTAACCAAATCTTATACAAATGATTCCACGAACGAAATCTCACAGAGTAACGATCTTAACTGACAGGAACTTCTAGGTTAGATTTAAACATAACCGAAAGAATAGCTAGGTTAACAAACTTTTATTAGACGTATGCATAGAAGCGAGGTTCTCGAGGAGTAATGACTTTAGTTTGGCCCTTTGCCTTACCCGTTCCGTTCCTTCCAGGTCATTGGTATTTCAGGGAACACCGAGGGCATTCACATCTGGCATGCCATGCTTAGCCCGACGGCTAAAGCCCGGGTACGAGAGTTGGGCTTTGAGCCTTTCATCCTAGCGCTGCCTCGTGCCAATGGGGTGTGCGATCGGTTCGGCCTGCGCGCCTTATGCGAGAGATGGGTAGACTCGACCCACACCTTTCACTTTTCTTTTGGGGAGATGACGATCTCGCCCCGCGACTTCTCATTGCTGACTGGATTGCGGGGTAGCAGCATCCCGGTCCCGCTTTCCTTCGACATGGTGCGTCCTCGGGTTGACCGTGCCGAGATATCTGCTTTGATCGGACCTGGAGTCTATACCGGCGTCAAGTCTACCCCGGTGAAGTTTGTCACCACCTACGGATTATTGAGTCGCGGGGACTTCTGTGACCGAGATGACACGAATCAGGCCACTCACAGCTTCCTTCTGTATGCTTTGGGCGAGACGATCTTCCGCACTAAGAGCGGGACCATACATACGGGTCTCATCTAGGCTTTCCATGATTTGGATGCGGTGTCGTCCTACGATTGGTCAGGAGCCGGCTTGGCCTTTCTGACTTGCCGGAAGCGCAAGGATTTCGGCGGTTACACCTTTGCCCTCCTGGTACGCCTTCTATCATCGGCTTGTCCCTTTATTCTTTTTGCGATTTCTGTTTCTGACATCCGTTTCTACGAGCAGGTTTGGGCCTATGAGAGGCGGATTCTGACGTGCACTCGCAGGAGTAGACCACGTACGGTCAGGCTTCCACTTATGGCGAGGTGGAGTGACTTTGATTTGCGTACTGAGAGGAGGCGGACGGTGGCCCGACTCCTATCATGGATCGACACGCGGAGCTTGGGACAGGTGAGCATCTCTTAACCATGATGGATTTTGTTTGATCTTGTCTGACCTTTCTTTTGTTTTTTCAGATTTCCTTTAGATGGGACGACCTCGACTTCGGTCCCGATTATACCTACGTTACCCGCATTCAGGGGCAGCAGTGTGTGCTCACCGGCCCGTGCGTGCGAGCCTGGTATTTGGGGGACCGGGGTTTTACCGGGGTTAGTGCCACACATTGGACGCCAGGTGAGATTCCCATGTCCATGTTTGCAGTGAGGGTCATGCCCTTGTCGGACATCCGTCGCGATTTGACCCGTCGATTTGCCCCTCAGGATGTGTGGGATCACGCAGGGGGTCGTGCCCTCTATTTATCGACTCTGTTGACCCCGTTGGATCCTCCCGAGGTCGCGATAGATGTGGACCCTGCAGATGATGTGTTTTCGGCGGAGGCTGTTGCCGCGGTTTTTGGTCAGGAGGAGATTCCGGTGAGTTCTTTGACCTATTTATTCTTTATTTACGAGGTGGTTATGGGTATTTATTGTGTCTTTATGTGCAGGAGGGTTCCTTGAGGAGCGCTCAGACATCTGACTTTTTCGATGGTGCTCGGGCCCGAACCTCTGCGAGCGAGCCTTCCTATTATGCAGGCGAGTCCTCCGGCGTTGCTCAACCCGAGCGGCTTCGCCTCGGCACACCCTTCCCGATCCCAGGGAAAGATTTTCCGGTGATTCATTATGGTGAGGCGGGTGTGGCCTATTCCGGCATCGAGACAGCCCCTTCGGTTTTTACCTCGAGGATGCCGTTCGATCCCCCTGATGCTCTCCATACTTCGAGGGAGACGTGTACTTATTATATGGGATTGTCCGGTTATTTCAGAGAGCAGCTCACTCTACGCTGCGCCGGCCACCTGGTGAGTATTCTTATTCTGTATTAGTGTAGTGAAATGTATGCGTGTGATGCACATATGTATGTATGATATATTTTTTTCTTTCTTTTTTATTTGCAGAGCGATCTTCATGCAAACGAGCAGCGGTTCAGTGAGTCACAACGGGATGCCGATGCTAGAGTCGGGCATGTCTATCGCGAGAGAGATGCTCATTGGTCGGAGATGGTGCGAGTGGAGACCGAGGGGCGTCTTGCCGCAGAGGAGATGACGCGAGTGGAGACCGCGGGGCGCCTTGCCGCCGAGGAGGGTCGTCGGGTTGCCGAGGAGGCCTTATCTGCGGAGCGGGCTTCTCATCTGAGGGACTTTGAGGACTTCTGGGATCTTCCTCCTCATTAGGCTCATTATTTGCAATTTTCTCATTAGTATTACCCCGATGTATAGCTTGTATATAGGGAGAGGGGTGGATATGACGTAGACTTTTTATGTGAGAGAGGTAGGAAATGTATAACTCATGATTCATAATACAATGCATTTAGTAGATTATAATGATTCCAATCATCCTCTTCAAATATATTCATGCCTTTATTTATTTACAAACAATAGAAATACTTAGCCGCTTATACATTATTTTCATAATTGCTCAAGATATAACCACTGTTACCAGGACCTGCCTTTTTTCGGTTTTCAGATCCCAGCGATTTTTCATCTCTCCTTTTATTATCCCGGAATTTTCAAATGAGTGCCCTTTCGAGTTTTCACCCATTGGGATGTCCCTTATTGTTGCATAGGTCGCCCTTTGCGGATTTTCAACCTATCGGGAATTTTCATTTCTTTCTCTTTTTTTTTACGAAAAGTATTTCTTAAGCCTATCCAGATCGGTAGGTTCGGAGAACTCCATGCCGTCCATAGTAGTTAGCTTCACCGCCCCTTTGCTTAGGATTTTCTTCACGAGGAATGGTCCTTCCCAGTTTGGCCTGAACTTGCCCCTAGGGTCGGTGTGCGTCATTCGGATCTGCTTCAGCACCAGGTCCCCTTCTTTGATAGGGCTGGCCTTGACCTTTTTGTTGAAGTCTCGGGCCATCCTTCTCTGATATAACTGCACGTGGTAAAGGGCCTCCATCCTTTTCTCGTCCACCAATGCTAACTGTTCATATCGCTTCTTCACCCATTCCGTCTCGGGAATCTCTGCTTCTACTGCGATTCTTAACGATCGCTTTTCAATCTCAATTGGGAGGACGACTTTGGCCCCATATACCAAGGAGAATGGCGTTGCCCCAGTCGACGTTCTAACCATCGTGCGATAAGCCCATAAAGCGAGCGGAAGCTGCTCGTGCCAATTCCGGTGCGATTCTACTGTCTTTACGAGAATCCTTTTAAGGTTCTTATTAGCCGCCTCTATTGCGCCATTAGCTTGTGGGCGATACGGAGAAGACCTATGATGCTCAATACCGTACTCTTGGAAGAGACTTCTCACCTCTCCCTGAAACTGGACCCCATTATCTGTGATCATGTGATGAGGCACTCCGAACCTGGTGATCAAGTGCTTTTCAATGAACTTCCTCATCTGCTTAGACCCCAACTTGCTAAATGATTCTGCCTCTACCCACTTAGTGAAGTAATCGATGGCGACTGCAATGAATTTGTGTCCGTTTGACGCATTAGGCCTCACCTCCCCGATGATATCAATGCCCCAAGCTGCAAACGGCCAAATGGGTGCTAGCACGTGTAGTTCCATAGCTGGTAAGTGACTATAATCTCCGTGGATTTGACAATCATGGAATTTCTTCGCATATTCGTTACAATCTCTTTCCATGGTGAGCCAATAGAGGCCTTACCTTACGATTTTCTTTGCCAATACTGCTCCTCCCATATGGGCTCCACAAATTCCCGAGTGTACTGACTCCATTGCCTCACGGGCTTCTGCCTCATCTAAGCACCTCAATTGTAAACCATCGGCGTGTCTTTTGTAAAGCAAGTCATTGTGGATGACAAATTGCTGAGCTAACCTTCTGATCACAGCCTGATCCCTAAGTTCTGATTCTGCCAGGTATGTTCCACTTTTCATGAAGTTTACGATATCGAAATACCAAGGCTTTTCATCTGCCCCTAACAGCATTACATCTTCGTAGCATAGTTTATGAGACCTCCTCAATACCAAAGGCTTTGAGGCAAGGTTCCGGGGATTATCCCATACAGACACCAAAGTGGCCAAAGCATCCGCTGCCTGATTCTGTGCTCGAGGAATGTGATAAAAACGACACTCGCTGAATCTCTGCGCCAGTCCCTCCAATTGGTCTAGGTATGGGCGCAACCTTTCTTCCCTTACTTCCCAGTTTCCCTGTGCTTGTTCGATAATCAGTTTTGAGTCGCCCCAGATTTCAACATATGATGCTCCCAGTGTTGCTAACGACTCTAACCCGTAGATGCACGCTTCATACTCGGCCATATTATTGGTTAGAGGGAAGGATAACTTCTTTGCCATTGGGACCCTTTCTCCTTCTGGTGAGATAAGTAGCACTCCTACCCCGGCTCCATTCGAGTTAACCGCTCCATCGAAGAACATTTTCCACAGTATAACTTCGATTGCGTTCAAGTGCTCATCGGGGAAATCATAATTTATCTCTTCCTCTTCTACACTTAGAGGCTGATTGGCCAGAAATTCCGCTACGGCTCTCCCCTTAATAACCTTTTTCGTTACATATTCGATGTCAAATTCGGACAAGAGCAACAACCATCGGGCTAGCTTCCCTGTTAGAGACGGAGTTCGGTACAGATACTTCACGGGATCCATCTGGGAAATAATGATCACTTTGTAAGATTGAAAATAGTGCCGCAGTTTCTTTGTTAGCCATACTACTGCCACACACGTCTTTTCGATCATGTTATACTTAAGCTCGTATTCCAAGAACTTCTTACTCAGATAATACACCGCGTGCTCCACACCGGTGTCCCCTTCTTGGGCCAGCATTGCCCCAATAGATCGCTCCTCGATTGCTACATAGAGGAGAAGCGGTTTTCCGAGTTTAGGCGGTCTTAAAATCGGTGGATTAGACAAATAGTTCCGGACACTCTCCAACGCTTGCTGGCACTTATCATTCCAAACAGTGGGTTGATCTTTCCGTAGCAGCTTAAAGATAGGCTCGCAGATCGCAGTGAGTCATGCTATGAACCGACTGATATACTGAACCTGCCCCAGAAATCCTCTCACTTTTTTCTCATTCTTGGGTGCTGGCATTTCCTGTATGGCCTTTACCTTGTCGAAATCCACCTCAATCCCCTTGTTACTGATCACATAGCCTAAGATCTTCCCCGATGAAACGCCAAAGAAGCACTTCTTCGGGTTCAACCTTAGCTTGAATTCTGCAATTCGGTCTAAAAACTTCTCAAGTGCAGCGAAATGCCCCTCTCTCATCTCTGTCTTGACCATCATGTCGTCCACGTAGACTTCCACCTCTTTGTGTATCATATCATGGAACAGTGCCGTAGCCATTCGTTGATAAGTTTCCCCGGCATTTTTCAAACCAAACGGCATTACCCTATAGCAGTACGTTCCCCACTCAGTTGTGAATGAGGTCTTTGCCTTATGCTTTTCTGCCATCTGAACTTGCATGTAGCCCATAAAGCCGTCAACATTTGTGTGCAAGACGCTCGATGCTGCACTGTCGATTAATACGTCGATGTGAGGCAATGCGAATTCGTCTTTGGGGCAAGCCTTGTTGAGATCTCTATAATCGACGCACATTCTCACTTTACCATCCTTCTTCGCGATTGGTACTACATTTGCGACCCAAGGGGGATAGTCAATTACTTCGATGAACCCTGCTTCTAACTATTTCTTCACTTCCTCTCTGATCTTATCCACCCATTCCGGCCTCATGCGTTGGAGTTTCTGTTTCACGGGCTTAGCATCGGGGTATGTTGGAATACGGTGAGTTACGATTGATTGATCGATTCCTGGCATGTCTTCGTATGTCCAAGCAAACACTATTTCGTATTTTTTAATTATTCTCTCAAATTCTTTCCTCTCTTCAGTAGTTAATTCTTGAGCAATTTGTATAAGTTTAGGATTTTCATCCGTGCCAAGATTGAAAGTTGACATTTCTATTGTATTGATTTCAAATGTAGGCATGTTATATGAATGAGAATGCATGGAATGATCAGAATCAACATCAAGCAAGTAAGCAAAATCAGAATTCATTTCATTGATAGTATTGGCGAGTACATCATCGGATTCAAATAAAGCTGTAGTACAATTTTCATCATCGGGGTTCTCGGGTTTCTCATAAGCCTTGGAGGTACCGGGCTCGTCCACCGCTCCCACAGTTGCTTCCATCGTGATGACCTGTTCCTCGGCATTCAGATCTAACATCATGATCTCCTCGATGAAGCAGCTTACCTCTCCTTTGCCCCAGCTGGTGACATCATTGAAGATCTCAAAGCCTGGCACCTTTTCCTTCGGTGCCTACAGCCATTTCCAACTCATCGTCAGACTCATCCCAGATGTTGATCGGAACTCTCTGATTGATACTTTCCTCGTCGGAGGAACTTCCCCAAATGTCCACGACCATCAGATCCATTATGTGAGGGACGTTCGGATTTATGTAGGAAGGGTCCGATGATCCATACCGAGCCCAGCCTATCAGTTCTTCATAGTCCTTGAGGAACACTCCGTTCATTCTTCTAGCCATGAGTGGAATAGCACCCTTTCGGATGCACATGAGTTGCTCCTAATCGCTCAAGGTGACCCGACATGAGGCATACTTGAACCTCCATCTTCTAGCATAATCCACGAATGCTTCCTTGGGAAATTGCTTGATCCTTTCTAAATCTTCCAACGACCTTGTCCACGGAATGTACATCGCATACCTATGCACAAAGGCCTCCATGAGGGATCCCCAGTCCCCTTTTATCTTTGCCGAGAGCATTCGGTGCCACATCAAAGCTTCTCCTGTGAGTGTCTTTGGAAAATGCTGGACCAACTCACTTCGGTAGAGTCCCGCATCAAACATGTAGGCACAGAAACAGTTTATGTGATCAATGGGGTTCTCATCTCCCTTGTACTTAGACATGGTTACTACTGCCTCAGGTGTCTCCTCTTCGGGTAACGCAGGCATTTCCTCTAGACATTCCCATGCGGCGTATTTCTTGATGAATCTCTTAGTCATTTTTGCCCAATCTGCTTTAATGTGCATTGGGAGAGACATGTACCACACCAGTGACTCTCCTGCCAATGAGTTGCAAAACAAGCTCGTAATCTCCTCCTCTTTGAAACCTAGAGGACCCATAGCTGACAGATAAAAATGCAGGTGCTCCATGGGGTCCTTCCCTTCATTATACTTGCTGACAGTCGGAAACGGATGTTTGATAGGCCCAATTTGCATCGCGCTATGTTCCCCTGCTTGTGTTTTGTCTCTTCGATACTTCATCAAAAACAAGCTTGACATCAGTGACCAATCATGCTTAGTCGAGTCAGGTAGCGATTGAAACCACTTCAAAGGTTCGCCTACCAGCGAAAGATAAAACCATGGAGCGACTTCTTCCACTTTGTATGGCTCCCCAAACATAGCACACATGTATCTACACAAATGAGCTTCGGGGTCTTCTACCCCACTAAACAATTTCAACATAGGCATGATCCTCCGAGATGATACTTCCTCGGTTTCCTCAGTTTTAGTTCTATCGTCCATCACATCTTCTGTTGGCTTTTCCTCCAAAACAGACACGTATAAACCATTTTCCACATTCCTTTTCTCATCGGAGTCCAACAGCTCCTCCTTAAATTCGTAGAACGACCCTACCCCCAAGTTTTCCTCCAACTTAGATCCGATTGCGCTTACCCCATGGCTAGTTTTCTCGATGGCATTGAGTTCAAGCACTCCTACTATGATGGGTTCCACATGAGCACTCGGCCCTCCGGCACCATTCTCCAACTTCCTCCGTTTAGAATGAGCCATTTTCGGCTCTCCCTCAACTGTCAAGGCATAGCTGTACACTTGATTAAAATTGGTGAAAGGCATACCCCGCAGCTCCTCCTTAATGTATGGCAAAGTGTTATCGATTACTACGTGGATCTGATCATGCTCAAGCAGTTTCTGTTTCATAACTGCTGCCTTAGCTCTCCATCCGCTCACAAAGTCAAACAAGGACTCCCCAGCCTGCTGCCTGGTGCTCCCTAGCTCCTTCAAAGTAACCTCAAACATAGTGTTGAAGCTATATCGGGTAATGAATTCCCTCTCCAACTCCTTCCAATCTCTTTTCGTCACAAGCGGCAACGCATGAAACCACACGAGGGCAGTCCCCTCCAGGTAAGTATCGAACAATCCAAGAACTTGTTCCTCAGTCAAGATCGTGTGCTTCATCACAGCAACATACCGATTCATGTGAGCGGTAGGATCCCTTGTTCCATCGAACTTCTCTATGTCCGGGATCCGGAATTTCAAAGGCAAAGCAGTTGCCGATAAACAGTTCTTCAAATTATAAAAATCCTGGCTCCCGGAGCTTCCTCCATGCAAATCCTGCACCTCCTGAGTGATGTGCTGCTTCCATTCATCTTCTTTAACTTTCTCCTTCTCAAGATGTTTCTGGATGTAATCCTGATAGTCATCCTCATTCCCAAAGCGGGGACCAGTGTTCACATCATTCTGAGTACGCCTACTCCCACTCTTGTTATCATTCAGTGCCAGCCCAGTTAGCTGGTCTAAAATTGTAGTCAACTGATCGCTGATATTGTTTACGACTCTTTCTAACCCAGCAATCCTCTCATCTGGTGTAGACATACTGACAGAATACCGAGCTGACTTGAACGAAGGTGATTCAGAAGCCACTACTCTCGATTCGAAATTGTCAATCTGTAGCTGATCAAACTGCCCGACTAGCCGGTTACTCTTGCGAAACCACAACCGCTTAATAATGAAGTCTGCGCGAATGGCATCCATTAATATGTATGCGTGATTTTATATGCATGATTCGTGGTGTGTGCGTTTATTTATTTACGGATATATAAGATAAGAAGAACAAACGTCAGTCTAATTACATGTATCACAACATCTCTCTTCCACCCTTATTCCTCCACACACTCGACGGTCCAAGTCTCTTTCCTAGGATTTTGGTTTGGGGCTCACATTGCGGTCCAGGGGACGCGTGATGCCGTCGATTATTGCGGAAAAATTAAATCATCCATCAGACAATACAGTTCGTTTTGACGTATCAACGTTCAGTGACTAAGATATCGACCAAATGGATTGTCCTTTCGAATAACTCGCCTTTTGTCATTTTGCGAGATGCATTAGTTCGGGTTTTGATTCCCTTTTGAGCGTATCTCGGATTTAGACGCGGTACGAGTTATTCTTCTGGTTCAATCGTTCGTTATTGACAATGACTCGTTCCCTTTTATTCGCGTGGGTTCGTGTCTCAATTTTTGGATTACAACGGGATCTTTTTGGATCTATCGAGAGACGTAACCACGTGTTATTTAGTGATGAAAGCACTTTTAAGGAACAGACTCATCGCGTAACGTGTTTGTTTTTAGCGTTAAGAATCCGTTTGCTCGTTTTTGCTATGTGAAAAGACGGCGAGTCTTATTTGAGCGCATGGTAATCTTTCGGCTAGCAACAACTCTTTATTTCTTCCCACCTACGGGATATATCACCCTAACGTGGTTATAGAAAATCAACGTTTCGTTGAATCACATGCTTATTCGAAGCAGGGATATTACCGTCCTTTTTTCATTTAGGCACGAGTCGAGCAAACACGCAGATCGGGCCATACTTCTTGTAGTTTTGGTAACGGTCGAAATGATCGAGCCATTAGTCAAACCCACAGTCTCGTCCATATGGCGCAATTATGCAGTTTAGCTTAATTCGGCTTTATGATTTTAAACGGCGTACATACCGGCTCGAGGCACGTATTTAACGGCATTGGTTCATTTTCTTTAACTACCCTCGGGATGGATATACATCGTAGATACAGAATGATTTTGGTCGTTTCATTTTCTTTTATTTTCTTTAGTCACTTTTGCGGATACATCCATTTCTCTTAAGAACAACACAAGGCGTAACGCAACAGCTTGTTTTTCATTCGGAAGGGACGGGCCACGTTTATGAATCTCTTTACGTTACAACGGGGTCGTTCGAAACAGAAATGTTCTTTGTTTTCATTTTGTCATGATTTCGCTTTATCCCAACGTATTTAAAGAATGTGAATAACAGCTATCGTTAATATATTCTTTTGAATCGAGATATAATTATCCTTAATATCAAAATGATTTGTACTAATACGTGCTTACGTTATAACCCATTTCCTGAACATGTGCCTTCTTCGGGACACGGAAAGGGACCAGACGGGTCGCACAAGTCCATTCATACGAGATGACTAAGTCGTCTTTAATTCGCATTGTTTTGATGTTTTGGGGTAGTTTGTATATCGGTTTACGAGTATATATTAACGTATCGTTTCATTTTCTTTACATATTTTAGGATTAGACACGTATCATGGCAATTTGAAAACACGAACTGATTCATTTATCAAATCAAAAATAGTAACGAGTAATCCTAAGGCAACTTCTAAGGCTACTATATGCTGACACGGCTGATCGCGGGACCTCACAGGACCACACAAATTCTCCCCTAACGAATGGATGGGGACCCTTTGGCGCCTTACTGTAAGGGGGAACTTACACTAGCCTCTTTCGAGCGACGAATGGACTCTCGCTAGAGGTTTCGCGGAAATTACCCAAAAGGTTTGCAATAATGCGTATGAATGCATACGAAAAGAAATAATACGATCCGTCCCCGTTAAGGGCTTAATACACGCCTTCCGGAATCAAATTTCTCGCTTCCCCAGCAGAGTCGCCACTTGTTAGACAAGGTGCCGAACGGCCTCGCCCGGGCGGACCGGGGGGTGGACACCTCATGGTGACGTAAGCGGTGATTGGTGCCGAAAGCAACCAATCGTGGAATCAAGCTGCTCGGTAGGGCCGGAGCTCGGAGTATGGAAGAGTCGCCACCCACGAATGGGAAAATGAACACCGATTCCTTGCGGGACACGGTGAGGGTTTGGGAAACTTAGGTACGAGCCGAGAAGGCTAGCTCCTTTCCAGACAAAGGCTACTAGGCACCCCGACATCGCCCGGTTATGAACCATCGGCCTCCTACTCAGCGTGTTAGGCGATAACGGACTAATCGCATATTTCTTTAAGTTTAAAATTCACTTGAAACCTTTTCTTTCTCGCTTTGAAAACCGTTTTGAGCATGTCTTTGAAAGCCACTTTAGTAAAGAATCACCAATTTTGCATAAATTTAAAATACATAGGAGAGAGAGGGGGAGAAGAAAGAATTGGTTTATTCACAGTGTGATTTTATGCTTTATATTGTATATTACATCTATGCTAATCTCACTCCAAAAAAAAAACGGGTTTATTTACATGGTTCGTACCTTAATCGCCGTTGGAACGATTTAGGTACGTTTCAAAGCCCTGTTAATGATGATCACTCGAATCGCCGTTGGAACGACTTGAGCGTTTGAAAACATTGAGCAAACAGTTTTAATCTAAAAACGTGATTAAGCATACAAATCAATTTATTTTGTACAAAACCATTTAGTTAGGAAAGCAATTCAAAACTTCATTATTTACAACGAAACAATTTACAATGTTCGCTTAATCCGTCGTTGGAACGGATTAAGGTTTCAACACGTTATGTTTTGGAAACGGTTTAAAAATGACCAAAAAAAGTTATTTACACTTTAGGAATATCTAGAAAAACTCTTAATTTACACAAACAACTTGAAATCTCTTTTTGTCTTTTATTTTCCCCTTTTCACTCAATTAACCTTCACTTGAACATAATTACAACAATTAATGAACTAAATCTCAAATTCACCCAACTCAAATACATTTGAAAGAGTATATATATAAGTATGAAAATAGAGTAAATATACATAGATATACGTATGTACAAAAATGAGTAATAATGCCCACTAAAATAAAATAGAGAAAATAATACACATTAATAAGTAAAAATAGTGATGAAAATACTACTAGGTATAATATGTTTTTATTCTAATTAAAAACATGTAAAAAAAATGAATAAGATTCATAAATAAGAAAATAGTATTTAACCCCCCCCCCAAAATGGTTTATGATAAGTATATATAGAAAATAACCCCTAATAACCCCAAAATAACAAATATATATAGTTTAAATGAATTAAATGAAAAATCAATAAATGTACATATAATCTTATCAAATCAAATTAACAAAAAATAATATCTAAACATGTTAAATAAATATATCCCAAAAAATTAAAAATAATTTGAATACATATATTACATAATTATACATATATATATATCAAGAACCAAAAGTTTAAAAGTTGAGAAAGAAGGACCAAAACAGTATTTTTTACATTTAAGCAGCTTTTCCGACGGAAATTCCTTCGGTAAACTGCCTTTTGTGACAGAAAATGGAAAATAACAGAAACAGTACCTAACATTCCAGATTTGTTCAAACACTTTAAATTAGATCTATTCTATCGTTTTGGACCTCCGAACTACCCAAATAGGATCATAGTCTATAACGGAGACTCCTAAAACGATGTTTTACTTTTAAAACGTTATCTAGAAATATCTTCAAAACTTATAATTACAACGTTTCTTAATCCCGAACTACATTTGAATCGGATCACGGTTCATATTGGGATGTTAAAACGAGGTTTTTTATTTCAAAACAAAACCGAACGTTTATTTAATACGAGACAAAAATTAAATAAATACGGAAGATTAAATAAAACGTGATAAATAAATAATTAACTAAACAAATAAAATTATAACGTAAAAATAAATAAACAAAGAAAATAAATTAAATAAAATAAAACGAGTCTAGTCCTCGGATAATACCTCAAGATCGGTATTGACAGTTGAAGTCGGTTGATTCCACGAATCGTGATTTTTCGGTGTTTTTTGTGTTTTCGGTAAAATATTTAACTTTTAGGAATTTCCAAATTTTTAGGAAAAAAAATGTTTTTCCCCAAAAAAATCACTTTCTCTCTCTAAAAAATGTTTTAGAGTGAGAAGCTCTCAAAATTCCTCCCCCTCAAATGCATGGGGATTCGTGCCTTTTATAGGCACGGATCCCAAAAAATTTTGGGCGTAGCCCGAAGGGCGTCGGGCTACGCCCAAAAATTTTGGGGCTACGCCCAAAAATTTTGGGCCTACGCCCAAAATGGTTGGGCGGACGCCCAACCTCTGTTGGGCGAACGCCCAACCAACGTCCGGCGTGCGCCCAACAGACGTTGGGCGTTCACCCAACGATGTCGGGCATTCGCCCAACGGACGTCGGGCGTTCACCCGACGGGTGTTGGGCGCACGTCCAACGTAGGTTGGGCGCGCGTCCAACTGCCGTCGGGCGCGCGCCGGCTGCCGCTAGGCGCTCGCCCAGCGCCGCTGAGCACCCGCGAGCCGTCCACTCGACGACCGTAACCCCTACAGACCCTCTCGTGATTCTTATTATTATTTTGCTTTAAATTATCAGAACCGACTGCTTCAACCGTCTTGTTATGGGTTTTCGTCACAGGTCCTCTGACTCGATGTCTACAGCTGAGTTGCCATATATATTGAGTGATTAGTAAATGCTGAGTTACATCACATGATATGAATCCCTTCTACAATAACCAACGCACTCAGAACTCTAAACGTTTGGTATCTTAGATGCTGAGTAGAACAACTTGCGTAATTAATGCTTGCACGCGTATTTAAGTAGCCACCTAGGATGACGTAAGCGTAATGATTAGAAAACCATATGCCGAATGTGTCATTAATGCTAGAGATAACTATCGTCGATCTATTGGAGAACGAACCGACATTCCGACCTATCAGATCGACACGCACCGGCTATAAATAGTGGATGATTTCCCACTAACTCTTCTTTACGCTTGAAAATATCGCACCAGATCTCTCTCTCTCTCAAATCGCAAAATCTTCTGCATTTCTCAAATCCTCAAGAACACCATGTCGAGCGATTCCCAAAATAACTCCAGCGAGCAATACGATGACGACCGCTCGGATATTAATCCTTCCTCTCATGCTGAGCAGGAATATCACGAGACTTCTTCTGAGTCTCAGGAATAGACCCATGGTCAGCATGACTAATCAAAAGGTGAGGTCAGCCCCCACGACAAAAACCCATGTTCTGACCAAATCAACTTCATCGAAGAAGAGGAATGAGAACGTTAAAAATCTCAAAGTTTTCCCCACGACAAAAACCCATGTTCTGACCAAACCCTAAGGTAAGGACGTTCTCCCCAGTTCTCAAGAACGTTAAAAATCTCAAAGTTTTCCATTCTCTCTGGTTCTCCAAGAGCTTCGTGGAAGCTGAGCAACCCTTCTTCGAATGGATCACAAAAAACGGATGGACCGACCTCTTCTCTCTCCCTGGAACCACTTATCCGCAATTAGTGAAGGAATTCTACACGAATCCAAGGGTCGCCGACGAGAACGACGACTATATGGTCACTAAGGTCAAGAACAAAGAAATCAACATCACTCCTTCCTATCTCGCTACACTGCTAAAATTGAAATAAGAAGGATCAGAACTCAGGTGCACAAACGACTACATGCACGTTCAGTATGAAGCTGAGTTCTGCAAACCCAAAAATCACAAAAGGTGAACTCGAGTACCAGTATGGGTCAGCCTAAAAAACAAGCACATTATATCCTGACCAACTTCCTATTTCCCAAGGTCAACTCCTCCTCCTCAGCCTCAAACTTTGAGCAGTGCTTCATCTGGCACATGCTAAACTACAAGCCGCTCAACATGCCCGTCTTTCTCATTGGGGATTTTCAACGCAGCACTGGGATCCTCAAGATGGGTTCTCATTGGGTTCTCTCATCATAAGGTCAGCCTAAAAGAGGAAATAGACATAGAAGGGACTGAGATCACCTCAGCAATTCTGTTTGGCTTAGCTCACAGCCTTCCTATCAAACCCAAGAAAGGAAAGGGGGCTATGGTTGAAGAAGCACCTGCTGAGGGTGATATGGTTGAAGAAGCACCGGCTGAGTTATCCCAGAAAGGAAAGGGAGTTATGGTTGAAGAAGCACCGACTGAGCGAACCAGAAATGAAAGAAAGAGGAAAGTTGACCAATCCTCAACCCCACTAGCCAGAGATATTAACAAAACTGTGAAGAAGATCAAGCTAGCGGTAAGGGAGAAGAAAGCTGCTCTTGCTGAGCCAGCTCAAGGGAAACTAGAGTCGGCTGATAAACAGAAAAAGCGAGCTGGCCTTGAGGAAGAAAGTGAGGAGACATTTGAACAGCCTCTAAAGAGGAAGAAAACCTCTGGGATGACGCTGTTAGATGCTAACCCACTTGACTTTGTGATTTCAAAGGACTCACATTTTGTGCGAAGTCAGGAAATTGACTTGGAAAAGACTCATTGTGATCAGGAGGAAGAACAAGGTTGTACTGAGGAACAGGCTCAAGCTGATAAGGTGGGTTCTGCTGAGCCAAGTAACATAGCTACTGCTGAGCCAGTGAAGGACAAGGTTGTGCAAAACCTTTATGCTGACTTTGGACTCAACTCCTCCTCTGAGTCACCAGACTTTATTGCTGCTGACCCTTGTCCTCAGACTAAATCTCAAAAGGGAAGTACTGAAAAGCGGTTCAAACGCAAAGCCCAAAAGCCCAACATCATAGACTTGTTGGATGAATCTCCACTGAGGGACCCTATCACGGACTTAACTGTGCTCCAATTCCAATTCTTCACTGACATCACCGAACCCACTCCTGATCAAGTGAAGGAAAAGCAAGCCTCTATTTCTCAAGCTGAGGAACAAGCTGACCCAAAAGTCTCTAAGGGTCAAGCTTCTGCCGACACCTCTGCTCCACCTTCCACTGAGCAAGTGCTCGAAGTTCCTGCTGCTCAACACAATGAGTTAGCAAAGGAAAATCCTCCTGCTAAAGACAGCTCTGAGTTGCCTCAACCTAAGTTTCCACTCAACTCCAGACTGACCCTGAGCAGGTAATCAACACTGTTGAGCAACCACTTCCATCTTCTACTGAGCAGTTAACAAACCAGTCAGCTCCTAGTGCTGGTCTCCATAACAAAAGTGCAGCCACTGATCAAGCTGGAACTTCCACTTCCGGGAAGCACCAACATCCTTCAACATCTGGTGCTGATAAAGAAACGGCCCCTGAGACTATGCAACACCAATCTGAAGATGATTCTTACACTTTTCTCAACGCCTCTGAGTCAGGTTGGCGAATCATCAACTCATCTCATATGCTTCTCCAAGCAATAGATCAGTCTCACGCCGATGCTGCTGGGTCCATTCCTGCTGAGCCAACTCAATTTTCCTCCGTCACGCAACTTTTGACCGAACTCAAAGGTCTTAAGGAGCTGATGAGTGTTATGACTTCTCTAGTCTCTCAGCAGCCCAAGCAAGAATTCGTGGTCAAGTTGGCCGAACTTCAGCTAATGATGGTAAATCATATGAACTCAATCGAAGGGAAAATCAACGCCCTATCTGCTGCGAACTCATCATCCGCAACTTCTGCTGAGGTCACTCAGCATTTTTCCCAGCTGATCGTCGAGCTAACCGGAGCTCGTGAACTTATCTCCTCCACTTCTCAATGCTCCATAGAACAAATTGGTGAGGCTATATGCCTACTCAACTTGAGCAAAGAAGAGATGGACACTGACCAAGTAAAGACCAATGACATACTTCAATGCACACGGTCAACACTTGCGCATGTTAGGCACATCAATGCTCAGCGTCAT
The DNA here is from genome assembly GCF_963576675.1 of Euphorbia lathyris. Lineage (NCBI taxonomy): Eukaryota > Viridiplantae > Streptophyta > Magnoliopsida > Malpighiales > Euphorbiaceae > Euphorbia > Euphorbia lathyris. The sequence continues at coordinate 81,212,985 of NC_088914.1, read as the reverse complement.
TCGTATGATTCTTCGATGCTCAGGATGTACTATCAATCCTATGCACTGATGACGGACTCTATTACTTGGATTGGGAAGTCTCTTGAGTTTTTACTCAGTATGCTCAGCGCCCACATCAAAATCCCCGCTTCAAGTATGGCCGATGGCATGCAGGTCTTTAAGGGTGTCAAAGAAAGTACGAGTCAAATGCAACACTATTCCACCATCCTAACTCGTGTTGTTCAACAGGGGAAATTCTTTGTTCCTTCTCTTCAGCCTGGTGATGCTGGCAAAATGGGGGAGAAAGATAAGCCAGCTGACGGAACTCAACGTCAAACTCAGCAGAAGCCTCCTGGCTCAACCTCTGCTGTCCCGGGCAACCAAACTCAGTAACAAAGAACAGCCAAGCCCAAAGCCAAAACTAAACAAGTTCAAGCCAATATCAAGAAGTAGAACTAGAACTAGACTTAGCTTGAAACTTGTATTTTGTATCTGGTATGTTTTCTATGTTAAGCTGACTATCAATACATAAGCATCTTTACTACAAACTGTCTTTATTTATACTATGCTTAATTGTTGTGTTTATATGCTAATCTGTCTCATATAACTACTCATTGAACAACATTTAATTAATGCTTGTGAACTTAGAAATTGAACAAGTTAAAGTACTCAGCACACCTCAACTCTGAACTTAATCAAGTCTCAAAACTGAGTATAAGAAAAATGTTCCAAGTATTGACCTCTTCTGAAAACTGACCTTAGGCTCATTTCGATTAAATCTTAGAAGGTTTAGAATTGAACTAAGTCAGTGGATTCAAGCGTCAGTTTCACTCGATTAGATCTTAGAAGGTTTAGAGTTGAACTAAGACAGCGGATACAACCCTTACGGGGGAGCAATCTCAGAAGATTAGAGAAGGTCAACTATCATGGTGAGCTTAACACTGAGTTCCTCACTAAATACTTTTGCCAACATCAAAATGGGGGAGTTTGTTGAAACACCTCTCCACATGATTTTGATTTGACAAAATTATTTAAGTTAATCCTCTGATTAAACAATTAAATTTAAGTACTTTGATTTAATTGTACTAATGTGTTTGTTCAATGTTGAGTAAGTTGACTAACGAGAACAGGAACTGAGATTCCATAAAAAGAAAGACAGAACAAAGTCAGCATAAGCAACTCACACTGCAGAAGCTGAGTGGAATACAACTCAGCGTTGCAAAAGAAATGTCTTCTTCAGGAAAGCTTGAAGGCGAAGCCGCTAAGACAAGCTGAGTAATAATCAAGTCGCCGCTAAGTCAAGCTGAGCAATAATTAAGTCAACGTCAATGATCCTTCAACTTGGCAGACAAGGTCTGACACAAATCAGAAGTCTTGGAAATCCGTTTTAAGGACCTTTTCGAGACGCATGGATCATCTGACTTTTGGCAAGAAGACAAACCTGGCGCAAGAAGACGAATCTGGCAAACCTGGCTCCTGCTAAAATCAGAAGACAAGATTGGCCTACGGTTCTGGAAGCTGACCACGTGATGATGAAGAAGACCGTTTCTCCACAACGGCTATGTCGGATTTTCAAATCATTTGAAGCCAGAAGATTGCTATAAATAGGCCAAATCATCACTTAGATCATACAACATACAACAATATACAGATAGAAAGTGAAAATCTTCATGAAGTGAAAATCCAAAATAGAAGCTGTCTGAAAAGAAAAAGCAAGCTCTTACACCAAACTCCAATCATTGTGTAAAAGTCTAGAGTGAATTGTATTCATCTAAAGTGTTCTTCGTTTAAGTGAGAACAATTCTTGTATCAATTGTAAAGGTTAGAAGAGTGAAGCTCAGTACTCGGTTATAGTTCTCAGTGGTAGAGAAAATTTGAATACTCGGTTATAGTGTTCAGTGGTAGATAGGATTGAGTAGACGAATAGAGGACGATACTCTTGCATAATCAGTTGCTATTATAAACAGTTTGTGCTCTACCTTTAAAGAGCTCAGTAGTGGATTGAAAAAGCCCGGAGGGATTCTGGGGACTGGACGTAGGCGGAGAGGCTGAACTAGGATAAGTCTACTGAGTAATCTCTAACCCTTTCTCTTGATATATATTTGTATGTGTTGCTTGCTTAAAATTACTTAGTAAATAATCTGTACAAGCTGACGCTGAGTAATCTGAGTGCTGAGTTGGAAACTAACCTAAGTGTTACTTCCCAACTCACAACTGAAACAGCTCTAGTCAGTATCTGATTAAAGCTGTCTCACACCACACTCAGCCCTGCTGACCTAAAACTGAGTTAAATTATCAAACATTTAATTAAGTCAGCATTATTAAGCGAGAAAGTTATATTAGTTCCTAACCCCCCCCCATTGGAACTAATCCTATCATGTTACACGGGACCAACACACCAGAGATATACCACGCCATATGGCATGGGGTAGGATACGCCATCTTAAGACATGCACCAGAAGGAGTTGAATGGGAAGGCCCCTCCATCCATTCTCCTCCTACATACATCCGCCCTCACATCCCTTCTGAAATAGTCTTAAGGGAACTCAAGGGTTATTACCATTAATATCCTTAAAGATAGAAGCAGACGAACTTAAGAAGCAATCAATAGCCGTTAAGAAGCATTAATAGCTTGACTGTTCGAGTAGAGCATCATCAATGCTCAAAGGTCATGAAAAATCCATATAAATACCCCAATCTCGAGGTATTCTAAGTATGCTTACTAATTCCTAAAAGAGCTCTTGTCATTATTCTTATTATTTTCTAATACTATACTAATTTTGGCATCAGAGTGTTCTCCGCCGATCCCAACAACACCTCACAGGGAAGGATTTCGATCATGAATATTTTACACAAGTATCAAATATTATCTTTCATCAATTATATCCAAACGAATCTTGACTATAAAAAATCCAAGTCACATATACAGAGACGTTTGTTCACTTGCTCAGGTTGAATTAACTTAGATTATATAAGTTAAGCGAAATCTTCATTCCACATCTTAATCTATCACCTTGCAAGAGTTTAGAGTAATTCTTCCGCAAGAGGCCTATGATATACCCTTCATCCATCGAGAGTGATGAATTCTCAATCTATCATTAAACTAACTTGTAATTACTTCATGTGATACCCAATCACTATCCAAGGCACATCCTAATGAATCATGCTAGATAACAGTGTTAAAGCATTACACTAACATAATCCAGAATAACCTCGATTATTGTTTGAGTATGAGGATTAGTATACCTACTATCATAAATGAGTTAAAACAGGTGACATTAGACATATTTATCCATCTGATTACCTTATACTGGATCCCAATGCACATGAACTCATTCATACACATCCATCTAAGTGTTTTATATATCTACTTATATATAGCTTGTGAGATTATCTTCCTATTAAGAAACAAAAGACATTATTACATGCAAGTCTCAATAACATTATATCAGTCTTTTAATATAATGCTTGACTTCAGTTCTTTAAGTTTATTATCATTTAATTAGAAACATAAAGTATAATCTCACGGAATTTTATATGAACACTTTATGTTTATGAATATAAACAGAGGATTACTTTTATCTTATTAATTATGTGATGAAAGATAAAAAAAAATACCTTTTAATAGTTAACAATTATATTCAATGAATCAAATAATTCAAAATAAACAATTCATTTATTAATAAAAGCATCCTAGAACTATTGTCTTTAGGACATAACACTAATAACTTCTCAATCAATCGGTGCAAATACATTGATGAATTATTGACAAAGGCAAAAATGAGTACTTGCAAAGGTATCTCCACTTCTATGTGTAATAAAAAAAGTTTCAACTTAGTCTTAGAGATCTTTTTTCGGATCCTACTCTATTTGGCATCATGGATAGTCTTTAGTACTTATATAGACCTGACATCGTTTTTTCGGATCCTACATCTTATTTGTTGTAAACAAACTGGCTCAGTTCATGCATGCTCCAATAGTTACACATTGGCAAGGTGTCAAGCGAACCCTTCGCTACCTCCAACGCATTAAAACTTATGGCATCTTTCTTCACTAAAATTCTCCAGTTTTTCTTTATGATTTCACTGATGCAGATTGGACGGACAATCTTGATGACAGAAAATCTACTATTGGTTATGCTATTTATTTGGGTAAATCCCTAATTTCGTGAACATCTAAAAAGCAACGTTTCATTGCTCGTTCTTCTACGGGAGTATGTGAAATTGGTTGGCTTCAAATCATTCTTCAAGAACTCAGTGTTTCTCTATCTCGGTCTCCCCGGTTACTTTGTGACAATATTTCGACAACATATCTCACTATTAATCTTATTTTTCATCATCGCAGAAACACATTACGGTGCATTTCTAAACAATTGTTACAAGTTCAGTACATTTTTATATTAGATCAAGTTGCTGACATTTTGACCAAGTCTCGGAAACTTCGTTCCAAGTTGAGCATTTATGGCATCCCTACTCAACTTTTGGGACGGTGATAGAATTATAAATACGGACTATAATTGTAATTACTTAGAGTTTGGTCATTCTAAGGTTAATTCGCATGTATATATACTCTATGTTAATATCAATATACTAAGGGGGCGTTTGGTCCGGGATCTTTAGGAATGAGAATGGGAATGGAAGAGTTTCATTCCCTTTGTTCTTGTTTGTTTTTTTTTTAAAATAAAAACTCATTCCCTTTACCTATTTTAGATTATGAGTTTATCCCACTTTTGGTTAAGCCCATTACCCCAGGCCCTGTAGGGAATTTGATTCCCTTTACCTCATTCCTTTTCCTAAACATATTCAAACACATAAAGAAATTAATGCTTATTTATTTCCTTTCTTTTATTTTTATTTTCTTGATTCCGCTTGTAAATCAAACTCCGTCTAAGTTGCTCACATTTTACAATGTATTGGCTTTCCCAAAGAAATGTATGTCACTATAATACAAAAAAACCCATATACTCCCACTTTTAAATTAGTTGACAAAAAAAAAAGTTTGTGATCAAATCAAAATCTAATGTTTATTTTAAGTCAAATTGATCATATACAAAGTAAGTTCCAAGAGAATAAATTATATCCTATTTTTTTTTTTTAACTTTAGTATTTGAACCCAATAACCTAATTTAGTTAGGAAAAGCAATCAAGATTTAGTTGTTGAATATTTAGGTGATATAACAAAGAAGTTCAAATGGAGAAAAACTTCTATAAGAATGAAAAAAAAAACACATTTAGTGTCAATTGTTGACCCTTGTATAAACAAGTTAGCTAAATATACATATATAGTCAGTATATGTGACAGAAGCCATCAATATATTGGGACCCTTCACGAAATTGCTATGAACTTTCCTTTCCAGACCATCATCTACGTTAGCCTCCATTATTTTAATTTTTTCTCACTTGTGCAACTTCCTAGCAACATCTCAAAACTCTTTATCTTTAACAAAAAGCATCCTGTATCCTTCATCTTTTTTACTTTTACTCTGTCAACCATCAATTAATTATAATTTCACATGTTGAGACACTGCTTAATGTCAAGAATTAATAGTCATGTGTGGTAAATAACTGTTAGCGGTAAAACTTAGCTGATTGTTAATACTTGTTTTTTTTATTTATAAAATAGTAAATAAAAACATGGTAAATTTTTTTTTTGGGGTTAGATGGTAATAAAGATAAAAATGTTTTTCAAAAGAGATGGAGCAATAAACTAATTGAAAAAATCTCCTAAAACGAGGCTTTTCAAAATTAGCTTTTTAGGCAAAATAAGCTCTTTCAAATCTCTCTCCACCAAACACCACTATTAGATATTTAACTAGTCAAAATCTCAAAAATAGCTCAAACCTCTAATTTTACCACAAAAAACTCTTTACCGAACATAGCCAATATAAGATCTACGATTGAGTCTTAATTATAAGTTCGAGCTTTTAGTTCAATCGGTTCCGTGACTATTAATAGAATAGTTAGCTATCAGAGGTTGCTAAATCAAGTGGTAGAGGGTTTAAATTATAACAACTTTATTTATTAATAAAAAATCAACATATAACAACTTCATTTTAAAATTATAACAACTTTTTCTTATTTTACCCTTATTAACGACTTTAATATTAATTACATTTTTATCATTTTGAGTTTTTAATGTATAAAAATTATCAAATTTAATGAGTTGTACAAAAAATAGAATTATTAATAAAGATAGATAAATTGTATTATTATAGTTTATGTTTCATAAATTTAATACAATTCATTCATTTCCTTAATATTTATGATTTGCTCAAATGTGACAATTATTTTGAAATCAATAAAGTAATATATAAGTTCGGTTAGGATTGAAGAGCACTTGCTAATAGCTATTTCCAAAATTAAAAACAACTAATGATAATAAATGCGAAGAATTAAACCAAATATTTTCTAAAGGTCCTTTTGGTTCACTAATAAGGTTGTTAGAATTCGAACCCTCGATCATTTCTTATATCATGTTATGGAATCAATTGAACTAAAAATTTAATAGTTAAAGCTCAATAATAGTTTTTTTAAACTAATCTCTGACACCTGTTTACTATTTGATGTTGATTTTTTTTATACCATGTCAGTAGATATTAGTTGATTTTTTTTTTTTGTTAAAAATAGTTATTTTGGAATTTTATCAAACACTTTTTTATGTTCTCCTTTAAAGTAAAAAAGTATTTCCGAAAAATGAAACCAAACCGACATTAAATAACACAATACCCAACATAAATAAAAATAGATGAAATGTTTTTAACAGAATTTAATATTTATGCCGTTAACCACGCTTAATATACACAATCATTAAAAAAGAAAAAATGAATGTAATAATGATAAATTGAAAAATCAGAAAACACCTTGGTGCTTTTTTTTCTTTTCTCTTTAGTTCCTATTCTTTTTTTCTCTCTATTTAAGCTGAGCATTTGTTAGAATCTTTCAACATAGTATAGTACAACATATATTGTCTGAATCTTCCATAGATTATGGCAAAAGACAAAAGCCCTAAAGCTTCTTCCAACTGGTTTCTGAACAGAAATGTTAGCCTAAGTTTCAAGTGCACCCGATCCATCTCAACCTCATCATCATCCGCAGTAACTTCACCATCTCCAATTTCCAGCCCAAGAACACCCCCCAACAAGCCGTCCAGAGAGAGTGAACTCAAGGAGGTTTTTCGCCGTTTCGATGGGGACGGGGACGAGAAGATCTCGGCGATTGAGCTGAGATCATTCTTCGGGTCAATTGGGGAGTATTTATCACATGAAGATGCTGAATCAGTGATTGAAGAACTTGATTCAGATGGAGATAAATTGTTAGATTTTAGTGATTTTATGAAGCTGATGAAAAGGGAATTTAGGGCTGAATATGAGAAAGAAGAAGAAGAAGATTTAAGAAGAGCTTTTGAAATGTTTGAAATGGAGAAAGGATCAGGTTGTATTACACCTAAAGGTTTGCAGAGGATGTTTCATCGTTTAGGAGATGTGAAATCCTACGATGAATGTGTTGCTATGATCAATGTTTTTGATATTGATGGTAATGGTGTTCTTGACTTTCATGAATTTTATCAAATGATGGCTTAGGGTCCGTGTAGCCGCTGTTTGTTGTTGCGGTTGCTGTTTGTCGTTGGAAAAAGTTGCTTTAAAAAAACATGGATTCATTCTTTTCATAAAAAAAAAACTAGTTTTCATGTATAAAAGGTAAATAAAAGGTTTATAAAGTGAAATGTTAAATATGAGATGAAATGTTACGATAGGGGAATGTATATTATTAGAATGTTTTATATGATAAGATAAAATTGACGTTTCTAAATAATTTTGGGGTTCAAAAGTGAACACATGAATATGACTATGTATTTTTTTTTATGGGTGTGTATATATATGTGGAGATCAAATAAATTTCAAAATTTGTAATTTTTACACAAAAAGAATGAGAAAGTGTAATGTTATGTGTATTCCTCATAGAGAAGAGTAAAAATTTATATAGAAAGAGAATGAGAAAATTACACTACTTGAATGGAATATAAAGTGTTGTTTGGTTGTCAAACCATAACTTTACTCGAGTATACTCAGAGTAGTGATCTTGAATCCAAGTTCAGACAAGAGATTACGAATCCACGTAACTTCACAAACTGCCCGACACATTGCTTGATACTCACATTCTATATTAGAGTGAGATATAACATGTTGCTTCTTTCTCTTCTAAAAAACTAAATTTCCTCCACCAAAAACACAATAGACAGTAGTAGTTCTCCTATCAACCTTGGATCCTACCCGAACTACATTAGAGAAACATTTAAGCTCAGTGAACAAATTAAAAAATGAACAAATTAAAAAAAACATTAAATCTATGTATGACCATGATTTTTATGCAGTATTTCTTGTCGAGGAGTTTATTTTAAGTAACATAGGATATGCTCAAGCGCAGTCCACTGATCAATGGTATGAGAAGATATAAACTAGGTAACCACATTAACAAAATAAGCTATATCAAATCTAGTTATTATAAGATAGTTTAGTTTTCCAACCAAATGCATATATCTTTAAGAATCTTCAAATAACTCTACTTCTAATGGAAGATGCAAATTTAGAGTCATAGTCACGCTGTATAGATTAGCACATATTGTTAGAACTTTTGTTCAATGAATAAACTTGTAACAATTTAGATTAAAAGCTAGAGTTACATAAGTTATCTAGAAGTTATTGTATAGTTAAGTTACTAGTTGATTTGTGTACTTCATATGGCTACTTCGAGTTCATCATCATGAGCATTTTGGATGGAACAACTGTGGGATGGGAAACCCACGACCAGTCGTCGTTCTTAGAGACATTGTTCGAAATCCCGAACCTGATCTTATGTTTCTCTTCGAAAAAAAATGGACATTCTAGATTAGATGCCTTAAGAAGTTTGGGCTTTTATGGTTCTTTTAGTGTAGATTTTTTTTTCAAATTTGCGCAATGCGCTTACATTAAAGAAGAAAGAAAAATCCCCACCAGACCCGGATGTGATTCGAACCCATGACCTCCCAAGGTATAGGTAAGCTCTCAACCACTAGTGTAGATAATATTGGTAGAATTGGTGGGTAAGGCCTCCTATGGTGATCCAATATTAATGTTCAAATCCTAAAAAATGATCGTAATTTTATCGATGTTAGGATTCAGTATTTGTTGAAGAATAGTCGAGATTTATTGGGTTTTACGGGCCTCATGATCGCAATCTTAGACATGAGCCTTGGAATCTTCTTAAGACTCTTGCTAGAGACTCGAATCTTCCTTGGTATATTATGGGAAATTTCAATGATATTTTATCGGGTTCTGAGAACATGGGAAGTATTCAATATACCAATGGCTTCTAAATGGCTTTCAACAACCGGTTGGGGATAGTAACTTTGTTGACCCGTCTTTTGATTTTATTCTACGACGTCCGATCAAGAAGGACTCATTCAAATCTGATTGTCTAATCACATCAGCATGCATTTCGATCCGTGATTTACATCATCTTTTCTAGTAGATTTAATTTTATTCCAAAAATACCACTTAACCTAGAAAAAAATCGAATTTTACGTATTTGAGCATTTATACGCCTATTTATGCTTATTGGAATATAAACTTACCGAAATTGGAAATTACATACTCAATCCGACAAAACAGATGAAAGACAGAAATTCCGCATTTCTGCCACTATAGTCGATCGGCCACATGGTGTAACCGATCGGCCACCTGCTATAGAAATGTAGAATTCTTCTTTCTTATGGAAAACTACAGCAAACAAATACGAATTCAAAAAAGGTCAAAGGGAGTATTTTAAACCCTTCAGAGAGTTATCTTCGAAGATTTAATTCAGTTTTGCGAAGAGGTAGACTCACGAACGCAAACGAACAAAATTTGCAACCGAAACCCGAGTATAGTGACTGGAAATGGTGGATTTGAACCCGAATAAGATTGAAATGGCTTTAAATATTTGATTTGAACCAATTCTTGGCTTCTTAGAATGATTATAATGCTTGATTTGATGATTACCCGAAGAATCAGTGAGGAAAATCAAGGATTTCACTCACTTTCAGTGACTTTCACTTACTTTTAGAAGCTTTCTCCCTCTAGAAACTCTTCAAAGACCTTAGATTCACTCAATTCTGATATGTTAATCACTTTTAGAATGGTTAAGATCCTTGGATTTGGTGTTTTGGTTGAGAAAAGAGATGGATTCTTTACTTTCTCTGCCTAACTTCTCTCTCTAATTCTTTGTGTTTTTCTTTCTCTTCTCAAAAAGTTTTCCGCGTGAAAACTGGCCTTTTTTGTGTTTTATTCATGTCACAGTCGTTACTTTCAATTGCCCGAGTAGTGGGCATCAATATAGGAGATCATGGGGAAAAGTGTTGTAAACTGATGTAGTCGATTGGCTACGTGATGAGAATCAGATCCATGCCAAGAACGAGATTATATTTACGAATTTTAGTCCTTTATTCGACAATTCTATGAAGCGTGCGAAGTTCAAAATGAAATAATTTAATCCCTTTCAAGTTACACGAATATCAAATTGAAAACGGATCAATTAGAGTTAATTCATTTTGAATTTGGATTTTGAGGGAATTGAATTTGGATTTTAAGGAAATCTAATTAAGTTGGATAATAAGTTTTGAATGGTGGAAAATTATTGCAATTTAAAGAATTGCACAATTTTTCTTTGGTATGAAGCTACATGATGAATTATGAGGAAGACTTTTACTTTGACTTTCTACATAATAATTTTGACTTGCTTAGTTACTTTTTTTACCCTTATATTTATTATGTTTATTTTAGTTATGTAAGGGCAAAATATGTCCAACATAATTTAGTTTTAGTCTTTAAATATTTCCAATTTTCTAAGTTTGTAACAAGTGGGGTTTCAATAAAAAATATTACTCTTAAGAGTTTGTGAGTGGTTTCTCTTGTGTTCTTTGGGGCACTACTTTGAACAGTTCGGGATTAAATCCTTAATTGTTGGAGACTGGGATTGGGTCTTTACAACCTAGTTTTGTAAGGGTTCTTTTCTGTCCGACCCTGATTCGTTAGCTTTCCTAGGGATCAAATCTAGTTGTCGGGTTTTCGAGACACTATTCCTCGTGGGTTCGCATCAGTTTGGTATCAGAGCTGAGCGCTAACTTTTCAGGTTTTATCTATCAGTGTTTTCTTTTTTTCTGTTATTTTTTTTGTTTTTTTTTTGTCAAACATTAGAATTTGTAGTTTTGAAATCATTGGGTTTAGTTCATGTTTCCAATTAAAACTCATAAAATTGAAAAAAAAAAGTTCAAACAGTGTCTTTTAAGTTTTGTTTTATTTGTGATTTAAAAAAAATATCAACAAAAAAAACGAAGTGCAAAAAAACAAAAACAAATTGGCACAAAAAAAGGGTTGTGAACTTATAAAAAAAAATAGAAAATTCATAATTAAAAAAAAAAAAGTTGGATTAAGTTTCAGAAACTTATATTTTGAATTTTAGTTTCAATTTTGTTGAGTATTCATTTTGTGTCTTTTTCTTATCTAAACAAAAGAAAAAAAAATTTCCAATCGTCGACAATAGACTTTGGTTATCGAGTTGTCTATCCCCGTTCCGTTCATTGTTTAACGTCTTGCTTCTTAGGTTGTACGATTAAAATTTGGTTTTTGACTGTTGAGTTTTTAAAACTGAATTTGTTCTACTGAGTTCTTTAAAGAACACTGTAAGAGAAATCGAGCGGTAAAAGGCACAGAGTGGTGAGCATATAAGAGAGAATAGCCAAAAAAAAATTGAGCGAAACACCGAGTGAATCGTGAGTTTTTATTATTATTTGATCTATTTGAATTTCTTTTGCACAATAATATGGCAGACGATCAAGTTTTAACAATGTTGAACCGCTTGATGGAACGTATGGACCTCATGGAAGAAAATCAACGAGTTGTTCTAGAAGCAAACCAAGACAATGTAATGTATCATTATGATGATAGTGAAAGATCGACTAGAAATCAGGGTGACCATGATAGAGAAGAAATAGGTCTTGGGAATGTAAAATTCAAAATATCATCGTTTGGTGGAAGAGACGATCCCGAAGCTTATTTGAAGTGGGAGAAAAAAATGGAAATGATTTTCGGCTATAACAATTTTTCAGAAAAGAAGAAGGTACGAAAAGCTATTACAGGATTTTCAGATTATGCCTTAATCTGGTGGGATCAATTTGTGACAACTAGAGAGAGGTGTAGAGAGCCACCAATTGATTCTTGGAAAGAGCTAAAAGCCGTTATGAGAAAACGATTTGTTCCTAACCATTTCTATGTGGGTTTGTACAAACACATGCCGAGTCTAATGCAAGATTTCAATCGAGTCGAGAACTACTACAACAAACAAGACTTCATATCTCGATATGAGATTATTGGTAACAACGATAAATGTACATATGTAAGTGAAGAAATAAAGGGTGAAAAGACTGGAAAAGTTGTTGATGCGTCAGGCAGAGTGAAGGAAGAGTCTGAGAGCACTGCATGCAATGATGAGGATGATGCTCTTGAAATTGAAGAACTAACAAAGAAAGATGAAACGCCGCCGAATAAAAAAATTGAAACAAGATCTCAAGTTGAGAATGATGTAGACAAGGTTGAGATTCAATATGTATCTGCATCTGACCAATATTATGTTTCAGAGATACTGGTTGCAAGAGAAGATGAGGTGAAAATTGATGAACAACTGTGTGGAGTTGAAAAGACAAATTTTGTTAATTTCGTGGGTGTTGAAAAGATACGTGCTCATACTAACAAACTTGACATTTGTTTGTTTAGTGTTTTAGATTCTAAATTGCAGGTGTTCAAGTCTATCCACGAACAACATTGCGATTCGAGGACGAATCGTCTTGAAGAGAGGGGGAATGATGAGAATCAGATCCATGCCAAGAACGAGATTATATTTACGAATTTTAGTCCTTTATTCGACAATCCTATGAAGCGTGCGAAGTTCAAAATGAAATAATTTAATCCCTTTCGAGTTACACGAATATCAAATTGAAAACGGATCAATTAGAGTTAATTCATTTTGAATTTGGATTTTGAGGGAATTGAATTTGGATTTTAAGGAAATCTAATTAAGTTGGATAATAAGTTTTGAATGGTGGAAAATTATTGCAATTTAAAGAATTGCACAATTTTTCTTTGGTATGGGGCTACATGATGAATTATGAGGAAGACTTTTACTTTGACTTTTTACATAATAATTTTGACTTGCTTAGTTACTTTTTTACCCTTATGTTTATTTTAGTTATGTAAGGGCAAAATATGTCCAACATAATTTAGTTTTAGTCTTTAAATATTTCCAATTTTCTAAGTTTGTAACAAGTGGGGTTTCAATAAAAATATTACTCTTAAGAGTTTGTGAGTGGTTTCTCTTGCGTTCTTTGGGGCACTACTTTGAACAGTTCGGGATTAAATCCTTAATTGTTGGTGACTGGGATTGAGTCTTTACAACCTAGTTTTGTAAGGGTTCTTTTCTGTCCGACCCTGATTCGTTAGCTTTCCTAGGGATCAAATCTAGTTGTCGGGTTTTCGAGGCACTGTTCCTCGTGGGTTCGCATCACTACGTCTGTGGCCGATCGGCAACAACCTGGTTAGGGGGAAAATGCCCCTTTCCTAGACAAGGCTCTCGCAATTTTCAGGCCCGAAAACACCCTTTTCGAATTCCGATTTCGATGATTCTTATACCGTTGGATTCGTCTTGACGAGATGGACATTTTCTGTTTGAATGTCCATGACTAAAAATGGCCCGACTTAAGGTTATCGCTTTAACATCATCCCGGTTTCCATTCGGAAGGCTTCTAGTTGTCATAACTTCTTTGTTTGACCTTCGAATTGAGCCCGAAAACGTGCATAATGACTCTCTTGAGGGACAGAATACAGTAAGACCTCTTGAAACTTGATTTGGTTAAGGAGTCTATGTTCTAATGAATAAACAGTTGATTTTGGCTCTAAAGTTCATAAAGGAGATTTGAGTTTCAGTCCGCGATTCCGCACGATGCGATGTGGATCCCAACTACAACATACTGAGCACAGGTAATTATAATTTCATCATTAGGGTCGGAAAAGCCCGTGCTCACAGTGGCACACCCTCCAATCATTCTACGTTACTCATTTTTAACAATTCTCTTCAAAACATCCTCTACCAAAAATCATCTCTAGTGGTTAATCACTATCAACATTATTCAATGGGTCTCACACGTTATATAATATTTTATTTTTTTTTATTTTTAATTAATAAATTTATTTTCTAATAATAATAAAATTGATAATAAATTAATATTAATTGAATAAAAATTATCTATATTTATTTTTGGCTCAATTTTGAGTTTTTCTTAGTTTCATAATATTTTTTATTTTTTCTCAATTTTGAGGTTTCTCTCCAAAACTAAAAATTTATGTTGGGCGTTAGAATTCATGAGGAAGTGTTACTGATAGAATTTCAGAATTAGGAAAAGAGAGAAGAATTAGGAGAATCTTAGAGAGAGAGAAAGCAATCTTGCTAAATTCATTCATGCCTCACAACTTTTCCACAATGTTACATATAGAATCGTTTGTTGGACCAGCACACAACACGTGTCTAAAAGCAATAACTACAGTGCCTAAATGCAATTGATTGTGAACAAAACGTATAAAATGAAAAACAGAATTTTAACACATAATAGGAAGGTCGCCATAGACCTTCCAGTTTTGAAAAACTTCCAAAATTATCTATGTAATGGTTGATTATTGTTTGAAAAATATAAATTAGCCTTTTTTTTTTCTTTTTTGATATAACTTTTTTTTCTTGCTTCTCTATGTTTATTAGAGTAGTTTTACCTCTTATGTCATAAAGGATATAATTATTCCTCAGTTTTATAATTTTATAGATAATGTTTTAAAATAGTTCTAACTTGTAAATGGTACGAGTAAAAATTTAAATGTTAACAAAGTATTATATCATATATGATGTTTTAGAATAAATTTTTTATTTACATACAAATTCACTTCTAAAAAAAACTATATATAATTATATTAAATCATAATTTTGAATTAGGTTAAATTAATAAAATTATTATTTTTAATATATATTAGAAATTAAAATTTATAATATATAACTGTTTGCATCAAAAAAAAGTTTTTTTATTGCATACTCTGGTTTACTCTTTTTCATGGGATAAACTTTTCTTTTTAGGAAACTTTTTCTTAAAAGAACACTTTAGGAAACTTTTTCTTAAAAGGCCTGTTTAGGAAACTTTTCATTTCGGGAAACTTTTCATATTTTCCTAGTACATCGTTCACTTAGGATTTCCTAGACGGTGTACCTTAGGGGAAACCATGGTCTACCTTAGAGGAAACCATGTAGTGTACCTCATGAGAAATCATAGTGTACCTCGTGGGAAACCAACTTCCTATAGCGGACATCAGGGGGGACTTAAAGTAAACATATGGGAAATCATGTAGTGTACCTCATGGGAAATCATAGTGTACCTCATGGGAAATCAACTTCCTATAGTGGACATCAGGGGGGACTTAAAGTAAACATATGGGACATCATGTAGTGTACCTCATGGGAAATCATAGTGTACCTCATGGGAAATCAACTTCCTATAGTGGACATCAGGGGGACCTTAAAGTAAACATAGGGGAACCAAGTTCCAGCTAATATTTTAACGTGTTTTCGTGAGCCAATTAAAAAGCAGGAACAATCAGAAAGTGTACGTATCAATCCATCATGGAAGTTAAAGTGGAGGTTACTCAATGTGGTGGAGAACGTGAATTAGTGGAAGCAAGCAGGAAGTTACCTCCAACATTTATAAATGGAAGGAATCACGATGAAATAGCCCCAACCAATCACCCAACTCAACAACCAACACAACTACCCAAAACTCTAGCAAATTATCTCTAGACTTTAGTATTTTTACAATTCTCGATTGTTTCCTTAGATTTAATTTTCAAGTGCAAAGTTCATTCAAGCTTTCACCACATTTTTATTTTATTTGTTGTTCAACCATTTTCTGTAAGGTCGGTATCGTTTTGATAATCGAATCTTAGGAATTTTACGGTCTCTTTATTCCTTACAATCGTTTTGATAATTAGAAGTTAGCAAGCGCACTCAATTCCACTTCATAGTTTGATAATACTATAATTATCTGACACGCCCGCAATTTTCCACAAAAGAGCCAAACAATAACTAATATATTTTATTTGTTTTCTATGAAAAAAAATATATTTTATTTATTATATATATAAAATAAAAATAATAATATATTAAAAATTAAATTTAATTACTAATTTTGTAATTATTTACAATATTGATGTTCCTTTCTTGTAATTTGTCCCTGAAAACAATAATAAACGAATAGGCCAATAAGTACACGACTAGAATTGACGAGGAGGAGAGTAAAGTTGAGGGGAAGCGATAGGTCAAGATCGCAACATGGAAGAAGAATGAATTACCATAGAAATTTAACCAAAATCGAAGATGGAGAAGCTGGTCGATATGGGGTCAACTGCAAATCTTATGTTCAATACAACATCAGCTACAGAGATGAAATCCCTAACTGCATTCCAATGGGAAGGAACCCTTTCTGCTATGTAAGTAAGCCTTCCTATCTTTCCGTTAGTTTTGCTGGTGTCTTTAAGTTTGATTTTTCATAGGCCCTCCTTAAATTAAAGGATTGTCCTTCCAAGGAGAGGACATAGTTGGCTCTTTTGTCTGCTTATTGGGTCAGACTCACTCACTTTGTTTTAGTGTGAATTATAGGGTTACGGTTAGTATGTACATGTCCTATCAATTATGGGGCAGGCGCGGAGATAAGGGGCCTAGAGGGCCAGACCCCGATAGTTTTCGGCCCTCTCAGCCATTGGAACTACCCTCGAACAAATTAAGTTCAGAGATTGGTTAATTAACTTATTGAGATAGTATTCGGTTATAAAATCTAACTTGATTAATACATGATAGATAATAATTTCTTCAAAACGAATCAATCTTACTTGTTTAGTCCAAATCTGTGATAACACATATATATAAATAGCAAGTTCAACAACAACAACAACGCCTAGTCTCGAAACGATTCGGGGTTGGCTAACATGAACCGAAACCGTAAAATCAAGACGCATCAGCACATAAATTCTCTCGTTCCACTTCTATTGATTTTATGAGAAGTAAAAAGAACTGAAGCTCTGCAATTCTTATTAATGAAAAATGACCGTACAAGCAGCTATATATATAGCTGAATACAAAAGATACAAAAGTGACGTGGATGGCTCTCCTCCACATCTTAATAACAACTTTTCCCGCCTATAACACATGCCACAAACACATGACACGTGTAAAGTAATAATACTTCAACAGCCTCCCCTAAAACTCATACTCTTCTATCTTTAACAGCCTCCCCGCAAGATGAAGAGCAATTTACAACTTTCATCTTGTCTAAGAACCCAGATATTTGTGAACCAGTTAATGCTTTTGTAAGCAAATCTGCAACTTGATGTGATGAAGCTATATATGGAGTACTGATGAAACCAGTTTCTAAATGCTCACGCACGATGTGGCAATCAATCTCAACATGTTTCATTTTTTCATGAAACACAGGGTTTGCAGCAATGTGAATTGCTGCCTGGTTATCACATCTTAAAGGAATTGGTAAAATGGGGTTAATATCAAACTCTTTCAACAAGAATGACAACCACTTTAACTCACATGATGCAGTAGCCATAGCTCTATACTCGGCTTCAGCTGAACTCTTGCTCACTGTCCCTTGCTTCTTTGATTTCCAAGAAACTAAACATTCCCCTATGGAGACACAATACCCTGTTACTGATTTTCTTGTGATTTTGCACCTCCCCCAGTCTGAATCGCAAAACCCCTCCATGGAATTTAATTCAGATTGAGAGCTGTAAAATAACCCCATTGAACTAGTGCCTTTCAAATATCTCACTACATGTTTTGCTGCCTCCATCTGCAATTGAGTTGGCTTGCTCATATATTGACTCAATTGTTGAGTTACAAACGCAATATCTGGCCGAGTAAAACCTAAATACAGCAATTTTCCAACCAATTTTCGGAATCTTTCTGGTTTTTCATACTCAACTGATTCCACATCCAACTTGGTTCCAGCAGCAAAAGGACTGGTGGTTGAATGAGCATTGTCCAAACCTGCATCACTAATCAGGTCTCTGATATATTTAGACTGAGTAATCATCAATCCCCTTTCTGATCTGGCTAATTCAATGCCTAGAAAATATTTTGCTTCTCCTAGGTTCTTGATTGTAAAGCTTGCATCAAGAGCTTGTTTGACTTCTTCTGTCAACTTCATAGATGTTCCTGTGATGAGGACATCATCTACATAAACTATTAAAGCAAGAAAATCACCCTGAATTGTCTTTTTAGTAAATAGACAATAATCATGGATAGACTTCTTGAAGCCTAACTTCAGTAATTGCTCAGTAAATGCCTTATTCCACTGCCTTCCCGCTTGCTTAAGACCATATAATGATTTCTTAAGCCTACATACCATACCATCCTTTGTTTTAGAGTATCCTGCTGGGGGATCCATATACAATTCCTCCTCAATGGTGCCATGCAAATAAGCATTATTAATATCTATTTGTTGTATCGGCCATTGATTGGTGATGGCAACAGCTAAGAAACCACTACCATAAACTCATATTACTCTCGATCACCCTCTTCCAAGTTTGCCTAGGCCTTTCCCTACCCCTCCATTGCATCCCTTTGCCACTCTTCAACCCTTCTAACCGGCATATCAAACGTTCTTCGTCTTACATGGCCAAACCATTTTAGTCGGTTTCCCTCATTTTATTGTCAATTGATGTAACCCTGCTTTTATCCTAATTATTCCATTACTCACCCGATCATCGCAACATACGTTTCTCTGCCACCGACATCGTATGAATTTGACAGTGTTTCATTGTCCAACACTCCATACATACCATATAACAATGTATGTCTAACTGCCGTGCGGTAGGAATTGGGAATTTTGAGATGTGTAGCAGAGCAGTAGCAGAACACTGCTGTTTATCTTGTTGTGAATGCTTCATGCTAATTTAAAGAGGTTCATTTTATGTCATTGCCAAAGGATGATTTTGTCTCTTTTATACCATTTTTGCTGTGTATTTTCTAGATCCCTCGTTGATATCATCTTGATTACTCTTGGTATTAGATATAGTTTAGCAAGTCTAGTAAGTAATAACTATGTTGTATAGACACTCCTCTTTAGTAGTCTATTTGCATTTCGTGTCCGTGATCCGTTACCAGAAATAATGTTTTCCGGTTTCCGTTTCTGTGTTTGTGCAACATAGGTAATTGGTAATTCAAGGGGTACTATGTGAGACTGAATGTCACGAGGACGACATTTGGTCCTTACACGGCGTCAATGACCTGTCAAAGCACTCCGATGCTCAAGTCAAAGACAGAATAAGAGAACTAAGTATTGAACTTTTGATTTTGAGTCTAATGTCATATTTGGCTGTCTTAAAATAATGACCATTGCCTTCCAGACTAGGATGTAAATGAATCGAGCCGCTTGTTCGGCTCAATAAAAGTTCTACCGTATTCGGCTTGATTTGTAAACGAGCCGAGTTTGAGTATGGAGAAACTCGGCTCGAAAGCTCGTGAGCAGGCTCGATTACAGATTCATGGATAAACTCAATTATAATGTTCATGAATACGCTCATGAGCAAACTTGGTTCGATTTTTTTTTAATAATAGTATTTCTATAAAGGGGAAATGTAAAACAACGTAGTTTTGTAGGTTTCAAAACTATGTAGTTTTGTATCAAAGAAATTTCAAAAGGACATAATTAATGAGCTGTTCATGGGTGAAGTTTAGAATTAATGAGCTGCTCGCAAGCAGCTCACGAGTTGAGCTTGACCTCTGGCTGGTCAATTTTCTAACAAGCTGAACATGAGCAAGTCAAAGCTCGGCCTGACTCCGCTCGATCACAACACTATTTCAGACAAATTCCTAGGCAGTGTTGTCTTTGAGTCTTGTTAGGATTCTAACACTAATCAATATTCACATATTATCTATTTTAATACAATTAGAGCTTCTATGTAGCTAATCACACTTAGCTACCAACTAATTAACAGAATGTAACTAATTGGGTTTATTCAACTCCTTGGATCCTGATATTACTCAGAGAACTATGTTTTTCAATGCTTTAAAACTCAATTTTCATTGTAAAGACTCAATATCTATGAAGATAGTTTAGCAATCACTTTCACTGCAACTGTTCATATGAAGATGGTTTTGAATGCTTAAGACTCAATTTTTATTGCAAAGACTCAATTTATATTGCAAAGATTCAATTTTTATTGCTTTACTCTGCAGATTCTTGTTGATAGTGAATTGGGCAGGGCGGAGATCAGCTTTACGAACTAGCCTTCTAGTTTTGTATCTTCTTACAAGTTTTCCAGAATCCTTGTTCAAAATTTTAAGGTGCTGATGCTGAGCTTTACTAAATAACTTCTATGACATGTTTTTGTGAGTTGTTTTAGATAATAACATTGCTAATGTTTTTGTTCAGAGGAGAATTTGGTTGTTGGATTGCCTTTCTTGCTGTTGCAGCAAATCTATACTTTCCTCAAACCTTTCCAGGTTCATCCATTTACTTGATTTCCCTTGGTTAATGAATATATTATTTCGATATGCTCGACTAATTATTTCATTTAGGGTTGTCATGGAATCAATAAATGAGATTGTCTGGAATCGAACCCTCAACCACTTTCATAAGACTAATATTATGTCATGAAACCGATTGAACTAAAAGGTTAATCCAATTCATGTTAATAACTTACAGGGCTAAAATACATCCATATCCTACGAACTATAGTGTTACTAACATTATCATCTCTAAACTTGATTTCGTGATATAAGCTTAATACCTTCCAAGCCCCTTCAAGTTGTCCCAATATTGCAACTGACCCTCAAACTTAGACTTGTGACAACTAACCCCTTCAACTTGTTTATTTGAAACAAATAACCCCTTAAATAGGTTATTTCGGGAGTTTTTTTTAACCCTCTAGTTAATGTATCAGTAGATTAGTTAGATGTACCAACCAATATTTTGAAGTCTTTTATTTCTAATGTAATATTATGTTGAATGTTTTTTTTGGGTTTAGGAGTTATTTGTTCTAAATAAGCAACTTGAGGAGTTATTTGTTCCAATTGAGCAATTTGAGGGCTTATTTGTTCCAAATAAGCAAGTTGAGGGGGTTAGTTGTCACAAGTCTAAATTCGAGGGGTCAGTAGCAGTATTGGGACAACTTGAGGGGTCTAGGAAGATATTAGGCCAACTTTATATATATACTAATATTAAAATCTCAATAAAAAAAAAATAGTTTGAAACAACTTTGACTACATCATTGAGGTTTTTTAAATGATTATATTAATTCATTTCAGTAGCATTCAATTCAGTTCAGTTTTTTGAGTCAAAATGAACATAGCCTAAATATCTTTTCAGGAGAATGCATAAGAATTAAAAAATATAATTAATTTTAACTAAAAGACTTCTAATTACATTTAGGCCTGTTTATGGGTTGGATCGGACTGAATCTAAACAGATTTTACACTAAACTACCTTGTTCAAGTCTTAATCCAGCTCGCATTATATTTAGATCTCTCGGACTGCATTTTATTTGTTTGATATAGTAAGCTTTGATAACTGGGAGTTGGTTGCAGAGATTAAAGCTTGTGAATCTAAAAAATGTGCAGTATCTCGGTTCATACTATTTGTGGTGACACCAGAGTGGGTGGCTAATGGACTTCGCAATGGCATAGGTGGTGTTATTTTTGGTCTGGTATTGGCTGTTTTGCTTCTCTTGGCTGAGCTTCTACAAATTGGTGTATTCAGGAATTTTGAATGTGGTTTTTCTTGTTTTTTCTACTTTCTTGGTATATCTTTCTTGTTCTTTTTTACAATATTACATCTCTCTAATTAGACTACTTTGTGCGAACATTAATTTCCATTACAACTGAGTGTTAACTAGCAAGTTCTAAAATTCATCGTTTTCATGAAAATGGATTTTCTTGGTGATGCATAAAAAACAAATTCTGAAGGCAAATTTTAGGTGGAGTTTGTTTCTGTTATTGTGCTATAAAAACAAACACAGCCTATCATTAATATTCATATGGACCTTAATGACTAAGTGAATTTCATCATTCACTGTAAAATTTAGGTTTATTAAATCTAAGACCGCAGGATGCTTTGAATCTCCACCTTAGAATTTTAATAAGCCTAAATCTAATGGTGAATGACCAAATACTGTATAGTCATTGAGGACCATGTGATCAAAACTGCATGAAGATGAAGATTTATGTTTTTAGATTGTAATTTTTTAATTCCTTATATTGAGATGTATGAAAATTTATTTAAAAAAAGAAAGTTATATATCTTAATTGAAAGAAGGGTGATTTGAAAAAGTAGAACACATCGGATTTGTCTTTTCAAAGGGTAAATTACATCCATGGCCATTGAACTTTACTCATTTTAAAATTACTGAACTTCAATTTTTAGTGTTATGACTATTGAATTTTATTCTTTTTAATATCCGTAGCCATTGAATTTTAACTGATTCCTCAAAATAACCGGTAACGACCTCAAAATGAAAATATTCAAGAATTAAATTTGTTCAGAACGATGTTTACTATGAAACCATATTTTTTATTTTTCAAAATCACATTTTTTTGGAGCTTTCTCTCTTAACAAATTCACTCTCTCTTCTAACCAAAAAATGCATTAATAAATTCAAAACAAAAAATTTCAAAAATTAAAGTTCATCAGAATATAATCACAATGTTAAATGGGGGTTTAATTTACTTACTGGAAGGATATTCAGTAATGGACTTGAACTAGTTAGGCCTAGTGGTTGATTTTTAAGAATTCTGGTAAATGAGCATAATGTTTATTTTAGGGTAAAGTTCAAATAAAACCCCTGTGGTTTGACTAATTTTCAGATAAAGAACTGTAGTTTACTTTTTGTCAAAACGGGACTGAGGTTTTCAACTTTAGCAAAATAAGGACTTTTTCGATTGATACTATTAAAATCACCCTTAACAACTTCAAAAATGACATATTTTAAGAACTACTAATATTCTAAGCAACTTTAATTCTTCAACTTTTTTATTTCGAGATTATTTAGATGATGTTTGGTAAAGAGAGAGAAAGTTAATGTTTAGAGAGAGAAAGTTCCAAAAAAGATGATTTTCTAAAATCGAAAATGTAGTTCTATAGAAAATATGACATTGAACAACTTTAATTCTTGAAAAATTTCATTTTCAGGTCGTTAAAGATAGTTTTAATAGCATTATTAAAAGTGTGAAACCTCAATCCTCGTTTTGACAAAAAGTAAACCACAGTCCTTTATCTGAAAATTAGTGAAACCACGGGGGTTTTGAAACGTTTATTTTATCTCTTAAATTCATTCTAATTTATATATATTTAAAGAGAATGTTTGCCATCTAACTACATCCTGCTGCTTGGTAAAATACAATCTCTCTTTTATAGGAGTGATTTAATACAGAGATAATATCTAAATTCAACCCTAATGTTTTCGTTGAAGTGTAAATGTAAATTTAGCTTTAACGTATAAATAGTCCAAATTCATCTCTAATGTTTTCAAGTAAGATTAATTTTAGTTCTATTTTATCAAAATTTTGAAAAAAAGCCAGTTTTATTGTTATCTATCAGTCACATCGTTTCTTCAAAAAAAAAAAAAAAGGTCACGTCGGACTTTCCAAATACTAATTACAAATCACGTCTAAGATATGTAATGTTTATTAACATAGTTACAAAAAAAACTTATTAAAATGCTAATGACTAAATATGCCACATGCTTAAAAAAAAAATCTGCCACATATAAGTTAATCACAATTGTTTTTAAATGTGTAAAAAAATATTTACTGTGTTGTTAATATAGTTACAAATATCCAACAAAACATGTACCAACTTACTCCAATTTCTCTATAAATTTGTTTGGAATGTTTGATGTGACAATTAAATAACATTTAAATATGTTTTTTTCAAAATTTTTGTAAAATTAGGCTAAAATTGATATTGCTTAATTATCATCTTCATAAACTTCGCTAAACCTTCAAATTGCAAGCCATATATAAGCATGTACTTCCAATCACTAAATCTCAATTGAACTCCTCTAATAGAAAACCATATTTCTCAATGGAGGGATACAATATGCTCAATCTCTCTAGTTAACAATATATCAATAAAGGCAACGAAGAAGGCGAGATTATCCAAATCCATAAATGTCTGAAACATTTGCTTTTGAAACACTTTATCCGTGAAGGCATCAATATATTTTGCAACTTAATCATTGCTTCAATTTCACCTCTTATAATTATTGCGCCTTTTGAACCCAAGCTCTAATGGTATCTAAATTTTACACCACTATCCACTTTTACCATTTTTATCTTGACAACTATAGCATGTAAAAATGAAAACATTTTGCATTTCAGTGAATATAATTGCATTTTAAACAATGTCATTGAATTTCAGACAATAAAACATAACTATTCGCATTTAACAAATGACGTCGCATTTCACTAAATGCGAAAGATATCTTTCCTCATTTACATAAAAATGCGATACAGAAATCGAGATGTGAATCGCATTCGATGTATTGGGTATCACATTGGAGATGTGCGACTACATTGTTGATGACAATCCGTTTCTATTGGGTATCTTAAGGAAGTGATCCAACTTTTCTTGGGCCACTAGCTTCTATAGTTCGACAATAAGCTGTCTACAATCTTCCGCGTCATTCCCTTCACTTTTGTAGAAGTTGTAGTATGCTCCATTTCTGTGCGAGGGATATTTCTTCATTTTTGGAGGGTAGGTGATGTGTATCACGTTCTTCTCTATAGTACATGACTTACTCTTTGGGAGCATTCAAGAAGATCATTGAGCTCTCCGAGTACTCTCATGGATTTCGGTCCCTGTCATTTCTGGGCTACCTATATGCACTGGTGGAGGTGGCCTTATCTTTCAACAGAGGATTTAGCCTGTGGGCCTCCCATCTACAGAAATTCACTGCTTGAGCCATCATGTCCTTGAAGGTTCGTAACCATTATGCCAACCGTTCCTTCCACATTTAGTACCTTGACCTGAATGGCTTCTTACTAGAATCTTTCCATGTAGTCTTTGAGGGGTTCATTTTTATACTGGACTAGATAGTTGAGATCCTACATGATTTTTCGCTCGGGGATAGACGTTATGAAGTGGTCAGCGAAGAGTCTTGACATCTTCTTGAAGCATGTGATCGTTTTCGTGCGGAGGTGCTCGTACTAGTAGGAGGCAGCACCTTTTAAGGTAGTGGGGAATAAGAGGAACATCACAACGTCAATTGTTGTGGTAGTATCTATACCCACTTGAAGTTTTTGATGTGAGTAGTAGGGTCCCCTGACCATCATACTCTTTTAGTAGTGGATATTTGAACCCTCTTAGCATGGGCCCGGTCTGATCCTTTTACATAACGATATTTTAATCACTGTGATGTCGGGATGCTTCGCGTTGATCCATGCTTCAATGATTGTGTTTTTTAGTTTATCCAATTCTTTTTCGATTACATCAAACTTGGCCTCAGAATTCTTGCCTTTTACCGAGAGCCCTTTCCTTGGGAGCCCTTCAATCTCGAGTGTTGGATTCTACTATCCTTTCCTAGCTAAAAAATCAGGACTCGACAAATTTGTGCCTAGTTCTTCTATGGTTTGAGTCTGGGGTCCTCTTGTTCGGGGATGGTCGTTTTTCTTCTCTTACCGGGTCAATCTTTTGGGGGACTGTTCGTTGGCATTATTTTCGTTCTATGTATAGGGAGCTCTGGATCTGCGACGTCTTATTGGGGAGTCTTTATCCCCTTGACTGGGCGTCAGAATCCCTTAGTCGATCTCTTGGTGATTCGTCCCGCTAACGATGGCAGCTTGGGACATTGTGGTGTCCGGTTGAGCAGTTGTATTCTCAGGTTTACTCATGTACCCTAATATTCTATTATGCTATCTCCAACTTTTATTTAACTTCTGTCATTTGGATGGTGTGTTCTTGTCGTATAATGCTAACGACGTTATGGACATATCCTAGGTTTTCTGCCAGTCGTCGAGAGATTATGCTTAAGAGCCTTTGCTGCTGGGCGTCTAGGGCTTCAATATCCTCCACCATTTCCAGAGCTAGGTCATGGTTAGTAGTGTGAAACTGTCATCGTGCTTCTTCTTCCGCCGCAATCTGAACTCCAAACATAGGGAGCGCACTAGAGGATGGGAGTTGAATGAGACTACTTAAGTAAGTCATTGATGTGTTTGTTCCACACTCATTGCACCAATTTGATGTGGTTGAATAATGTAAGTCCACTTGAAAACCTACAATTGGAAAGAAGCAAGCTCAAGAGGGGGGAACGTTGTTCGACTAACCGCTCTGATGCTTAATCCAGTTTGAGGTGAGACTTGATGATGAACACAACAATACATCAAAGTTAAGATGTAAGCTTAATGAATGAATGAAGTCTGATACCTTGAGTCATGCTTGCTCTATTTATATTGTGATTGAACTGTAGAAGACGATTATAAGTTTAGGAGCGGGATGTGCTACGTGTCACCTGTTGATAGGTGAACGTGCGCTCCAATACCGGGACTTGATATCCCTTTAGCTCATTAGGCCCATGATTCACGGGATCAGACGTGATTGCTGTAACAGGTGGAAATTTGACTAGGTGTTTTGAGACGAACCAAGATCTCGAACACGGTGTTGTATTGACCAGTCTTATTATAACTTTTATTATAATTTCTGGATCTTATCATTTAAATTTCAAAATGGTAGTAAGAAAACATGATCTCTAATTACCTAAAGATTTTATAAGATTTTTTGAACCATATAGGATAAAAAAAATTGGATACTAGTACTTTTTTTTTCTTGGCAGACAAAAGGAGCAAGTTGAGGCACATTAGCGTGTTGAATTTGCGGACTTGTCTGCATATTGGCGCATTGACCTGGCTTTGCGACTTCGTCTTCTTGTAGGCTAATGTCAAATCTGGTGGCTGCTTTATGGGTCCTTCTGTTTCATCTGACAGCAACACTAATTTCTATTATAATTTTAAGCACCAAGATTATTCATAAACCTTATTTTAATGTAATAAACTCGACCAATTCAATATTTTAACAATAACATGTTTCATGTCCTTTGTTGATTAGCTTTATCTTTATGTATTCAATTCTGGAATTTCATTACAATTCCCGAATCTTTTTTTGTTTGGAATGTTTACTTGCAATGAAAATTACAACCCCGAACTAAGCTCTAATCCTAGCCATTAAGAGTATATTAACAGATTCAAATCCACTAAAATTGTGTACATTGATTGTGACAAATGTGATTTAGTCAACTAAGAAACTTCTCTTTCACAAATCAAACATCTTAGGTAGATATATGTATTAGGAACACAGAGTTTTACATCTCAACTTTTCCCAAATTCAGTATGAGATTCATAATTCCTCATATCTCCATTTTTATCATATCTCTTCTCAGTTTCTGCTCATTGATTCATGGCCAGCAGCTCTATGCAGCAAAAGCTACAACAGATTGTTCCAACAAAAACAACTCTGTTCTTGGCTACTCCTGCAATGGCCTCAACACAACTTGCCAAGCTTTTCTCATCTTCAGATCACAACCTCCATACACAACAGTTTCTTCCATCTCTACCCTCTTGAACTCCGACCCGTCTCAGCTTTCTGCAATCAATTCAGTTCCTGAGACTGCATCGTTTGACACAAATAAACTGGTCATAGTTCCTGTCAACTGTTCTTGTTCAGGTACTTACTCCCAAGCAAACACAACTTATGTTGTTAAGGCTGGAGATACACCTTTCTCCATTGCTAACAACACCTTTCAAGGTCTTTCGACATGTCAGGCGGTTCAGGATCAGAATAGAAGGTCAACTGTTGATATTTTTCCTGGTGATAAACTTCATATTCCAATTAGATGTGCTTGCCCTTCAAAGAATCAAACTGATTTAGGAATCAAGTATCTTCTAAGTTATCTGATTACTTGGGGAGATACTGCTGACTCCATCAGTTTGAAATTCGGTGCTGAAACTGGCCAGATTCTTGAAGCTAATCAGATTGATGAGCAGGCCACGGTTTATCCTTTCACAACACTGCTGGTTCCTCTGCAAAACCCACCTTCAAGTAATCAAACGATCGAGCCACCTCCACCTCCAGCTCCATCTCCGCCTCCACCGTCTCCTCCTACTAGTCCTGGCAAAAGCTCAAGTAAAACATGGATTTATGTCGTTGTTGGTATGCTTGGAGGAATTGCACTCACAGCATTCATTGGCATCATTATCTTCCTTGCAGTTTTTCGTAAAGGTAGGAAAAGATCAGACCCAGTCATTGTCTCCGAAATCTTTGAGGCTAAGGAGAAGCCGCTCAACAAGAAGTTGGATGAAGAATCTCAAGATTTCTTAGACGACATTTCTGGGATAACTCATTCACTTAAAGTGTACAAGTTCAAAGAATTAGAAGCTGCAACTGATAACTTTAGCACCAGTTGTTGGATTAAAGGATCTGTTCATCGGGGCTTGATCAATGGCGATTATGCTGCTATTAAGAAAATAAACGGAGATGTATCGAAAGAGATAGATTTGTTGAACAAGGTCAACCATTTTAATCTCATTCGCCTCTCCGGTGTTTGTTTCAGTGATGGACAGTGGTATCTTGTGTATGAGTATGCTGACAATGGAGCTTTAAGTGATTGGGTCTATAGCAGCAACAATGATGGGAAATTGTTGAATTGGATACAGAGAATGCAGATTGCTTCTGATGTGGCCACAGGGCTTAACTATCTTCACAGTTTCACTAGTCCGCCTCATGTGCACAAGGATATAACGAGCAGTAACATTCTTCTTGATAGTGATTTTCGGGCTAAGATTGCAAATCTTGCAATGGCAAGGGCAGCAGAAGGTGAATTCGCCTTGACAAGGCACATCATTGGAACGAAAGGATACATGGCTCCTGAGTACTTGGAGAACGGAGTTATCTCCACAAAGC
Source organism: Euphorbia lathyris (assembly GCF_963576675.1). Classification (NCBI taxonomy): domain Eukaryota; kingdom Viridiplantae; phylum Streptophyta; class Magnoliopsida; order Malpighiales; family Euphorbiaceae; genus Euphorbia; species Euphorbia lathyris. The sequence continues at coordinate 81,183,951 of NC_088914.1, read as the reverse complement.
TCGATGTCTACGCTTTCGGGGTTCTCATTTTGGAGATAGTTACTGGAAAAGAAGTTGCTGCTTTATATACAGAAGAAAACTTGAACTTATCAGATATGGTAAGCAATGTTCTTTCTCAGGCAGATATAGAGGAAAGTACAAGGCAATTCATTGATCCTTCCCTGGAAGGAAATTATTCCTCGGAACTTGCTGTTTACGTGATGAGATTGATTGATAGTTGCTTGAATAAAAACCCTGCTGATCGTCCAGACATGGACGAAATCGTTCAATCTCTCTCAAGAATCTTGACACTATCTCTCAACTGGGAATCATCAAATGTCTCAGGGTACCAGAGTTTCAGCAGAAGCACTTGATTAGTAAGGTAGATGAACTGAGATCTTTCGACTATAGTCATATTACTGCCTTGCTGCTAATTGATAGATAGGTAATCTGCAAAGTTGTTTCTGTCAGCTTGTTCAGAAATATAGTGAAGTTATAGAAACTTGTAAATTTTTATTTTCAAATCATATTAGAAGATCTATTATCTTATACTGAACAATTTTCAAGTTCCGTCTACTTCTTTAAATTCTAATGCAATCAAGAATATGCTAATTGAATATGTGAATTCTTCATTGACAATGGCTACGGGAGAAAAAGGTTACATGGCACCAGAATATATAGAATCTGGCTTAGTGATCCCTGCAATTGATACATATGCTTTCGGTGTAGTTCTGCTGGAATTAGTGACACAAAACGAGTCAGTCTTGATGCAGGTTGGAAAAGAAATGCAATTATCAGAAACGATCATTTCAAATATGGAAAAAGAAGATGCAGAAGCTCACCTTTGCAGCCATATAGATCCTAGGCTGGACATGCAGAAGCAGCCTATGGAAGTTCTCCTACGAATGGCCAAGTTGAGTTTAGGCGCCTGGTTGGCCCAGGAATCAGAACGTAGATCAAACATGGGTGAATTAGTTTCTTCTCTGTTGAAGATTCAGTTGAATGCTCAATGATAAGAATCCATGTGTTTGCAATAGTATATATTTATAATGTTTAGAGTGATTATAAACTATATATCGACTTGCAACTCTCTGAGGTTTAACTTGTTGCTATTCACAGAAGAAAGAAATCATTTTCATAATCAAAGCAAAATGTTTACACTGTACATGCATTTACCACGATTCGTTATTATAAAATTTCAAAGTTTTTACATGAACTTTAAGCATAACTTGTTGGAATTGTAAATTGAGTTAATTTGATTACTAAATCACCGAGCAGCGAGAGGACTGTTTATCTGAATAACTTCTTCTTGTAGCCCAGAAGTCCATGAGCTATCCAAAACCTCTGAAGATGACTGGGTAAAAACTGTGAGGTGGAAAACAATTTCGGCCATGCTTGGCCGTGCTGAAGTCTTCTCTGATGTGCATGCCTGTGCCAAGTTTGCCAGGCTCAAGGCACTATCAATTGGATAAAAGTTCTCCAAGTTCGGATCTATCCACTTCTTTAACCTCTCAACCTTATGATCTGCAATCTCCAGGATAACTTTCACTTCCTTCCACAACAAGACAATCTCACCATTGTCTTTTGTTACCATAGCTTTCTTACCACAAAGCAACTCCAACAGAACAACCCCAAAAGCGAAAACATCGACTTTCGGCAGCATCGAGTCTGTGGCAAGTTTAGCCACTGAGAAATTTGCTATCTTTGCCTTAAATCTGGAATCAAGCAGTATATTACTTGTTCGTATATCCATGTGAACAATGCTTGGCTGAATATGTTCGTGCATGTATTGCAACCCACTCGCCACATCTAGTGCTATATGTAACCTTTGACTCCAAGAAAGGAAGGGTACTGAACTTGAGGATGAAGCTGACTTGGGATGCAACCACTTGTCGAGTGATCCATTTTCTGCATATTCATACACCAAGAAGCAAACCCGATCTGCATCTGATGAAATTCCCATTAATTTTACTAAGTTTGCATGACTCACTTTCTGGAGAATCTTTAGTTGCTCTGTGACATCTTCCTTCGCTTTCTTTACTGCCAAAATCTGTCCATCGATGTTGGCTCTATATACTGATCCTCCAATTCTGTAGTGCTCATGCAAGTCCCTTGTTGTTTTCATAATCTCTTTAACCTCATACACGATTGGCTTGCATAAATAGCTTGAAACCCCGGAAAATAGCTTATCATGGATGATCTTAGGCTCAAAGCTTTCATGTTTCTTTAGTTCTTTGGTTCGAAGAAGATTTGCCTTCTCCAAACAGGAAATTTCACGATGTAAAGTTTTCTTCTTCTTACGTGAACGATAAACATAAACAAGCCCATACACTAGAAGTATTACCAAGATAGCTCCTCCTACGCTTGAGACTATAACGATGATAGGATGACGATCCCTTGTTTGAGGTGGAAGTAAAGAGGGTTGAGAGAGAATTGGAAACTGAGACACTGGGATCACGACTGGATGATGCACTGCAGCAGTAAAGTTCGAGTAGCTGTTTTCCATCACTATATTAAGCGCAGATGCATTTAGCTTAGCAGCCACTTTAAAGACATCATCATCAGGTTGCCACACATAGGTTATAAGATGTTGAATTCCATTCTGCTTATTAGTGTTAGAAGCGCACATACAGAACAAAGGAAAATTCACTTGGTCACCAGCGTGCAACAGGGTTGGATCCAAGCTGGGATTCATATTCTGCACTACTTGCCAAGTAGTAAGATTCTGAAACAAAGCGGTCGAAACAGTGTAGAAGCTATCACCATGCTTGATCCGGTAAATGATACTAGCAAAAGAGCCATTCCCTGTGCAGCCACAAGTTATAGGTACAAGTAAGAGCTGGTTTGGAATTAATGGGGCATCCTCAGAGTGCAGGTTACTCGCACTTGCTATTAACAGGCGACTGACTCCAAAAAGATCAGATATGTTACCCAAGTTCATCATGATCGGTGGTTGGGCAAAATAAGAAACATAAGTTTGGCAAGGGTATAGTGCATTTGTAGAGCATGAATAATTTGTGCCTTCTGGTGATTGTGATGTGACATATGTGGTGGAAATGGAGAGAAGCAAGAGAAAAAGAAGTTCCAAAAGAGAAATTGCCATTGCTAAGAGCTTGAATGTAGGCTCATATGTTACTATAAGCTAAATAAAAACATTATTTTCAGTCTCAATTCTGGTAGTTGAAAAAGCTGAAAGAGAACTGTTCATGTGGAGCTATCAATAAGAATTAAATATACCTTGATTTGTTGAATATCTGAGAGGTCTTGTCTCTTCCTTTGATTTGAATGATTCTCTTGATGATCTCCATCCTGATATAAAGAACAAATAGAAATAGACCGACTACATATATAATAATTGTTACATACAAAAGGGGATCAAATGCGACAAACTCTTTAACTATTAATTTTTTGGAAAACAATTCTGCTTCAGTAAAGAATCTTTGATAGGAATCAAACTTTTTTAATCCAATAACCAAGCTGGGACGGCAAGCAGTTGTCTTTACTACTAATTTTATATTACAAAGTCAGCGGGCCAATCTCTAGCAAACAACTAAATGGGTGCACTTCAGGATTGTCTTTAGAGAAAAGAAGTTTCTGATTGTTTCTGCAATAATTTCACAGAACAAGGATGTGTGATGTGCTAGTATAATTTCTTAAATCAATAACTCAAGTTGCGCCAAAAGACAAAAATCAAGTTGGTTTTCTCTTGCAACAAGATAAACCAGAACAGACAACTCAGGAAACAAACAGCCAAATGAATAAAACAGCTTCCATGCCTAATTGATTTAGGACCCAATCAAAAGGATCAAAGGTGTCAATTTACATCCCAATTTTGAATGGCTGCAAAAAGGGAAGAAAGAGACAAGAAGAGAACATAACCAGGCTGCCAAAAACAAAAATTATCACTGTAACTATCACGTTCAAATTGAAGTTAATATACAACCATTAAAGAAGCTTTTAAAGAATAATCAGTTATAGGTAGTTCACTAATATGCAGCTGAAAACAAAATTTCGAAGCTAAGTGCCTCAAATCGCTTAAACTAGACATCTTGAGTTCAAGTCCTAGTATACGAAGAAAACATTATAAGCCTCAGATCAGAGTAATCAGATAATCTAAAAAAAAGTCTTGAAGCTAAGTATTAACTGTCACATGCACAGGGACGGATCTAGGGGGTCAGAAGGGGGTTTTGATCACACATTGGTCGCCGGAAAACTCCGTTGAACCTGTGTATGAAGCGTTGATTATTTTAGGTTAAGGCACCCAAAAGATTTCAGTTAAGCAACCATAGATATTGGAGCACCTTTGTCGTGAATCCTAAATCTGTCCATCACTACAGACGTAGATGTTGTGTCAAACCTGCTCTGTCTCATTGCCACCACTGCTGTCCAATATATAAATGAGTGACAAGAATGGATGATGGACTAAGAAATTCAAGGGGAAACAGTATTTCTTTTAACTAGTGATATGAGAGATCAAACATGTATGGACAAGATGAAGACCATTGCCCTTTGCCCAAGCGCAAAGAAAATTTTAACTAGTGGTTGTGAAATTGTTGGAATATATATTATACACTCTTGTGAGATCAGCTGAGCTCACAGTCCACATATGACCTCGTAAAACTAGAGGAAGGGAATTATTGTTATCTTCACAGCTCTCTTCTACAATGGCAGCCTCTTTTCTCTTTCCTTCTTTCCAAAGACTGTTTACAAGAAGATCTTTTGTAGCTGCATCAGGCATCAAATTTGCATTCTTCATATCTTCGAAAATCCTCCAAGCAAGAGCAGCTCTCTCACGTTTGCAATAAGCCTGGATTAGTACTTTGAACATATAAGCATCGGGTTCCACATCACTCTGCCTAACCATAGTAAATAGTTTCTGCACAGTTTTGATATCTCCCTGCAATGCAAAATGATGCATCAACCCAGTAAATGTCTGGATATCAGGGCATATGCCATCCAAAATCATGTCTTCAAGCACATTAATAGCATCAGAATTTCGATTACATTTGGTCAATGTTCGCAACAGTGATGAATACAAAAGCATCAGGTTAAATTTTGTTATGGAACCACATAGTTGCCTATCATCATGGAAGACCTTTAATGCAGCATCAGCATTCTTTGAAAGACCGTAGAAGTGGATGATCAACCTAAGGGTACTAAAAGGCAATCTCATTCCCTCACTTCTTACTTTGCTAATGAGTTCATCAACTAATTCAACCTTCCCTTGCCTTGCTAAAAGTGTCATCATCCTTTCAACTGTGTAAACATCATGAGTGAATCCTGGCTGATAAGCAACCCAACAAAAGAAATTCCAAGCTGTTTCAGGCGACCTGAAGCTCCTAAGAATCTTGCAAGCCAACCGAGTAGTCCAAACAAAATTTGCACCTTCCAGTGTGGACACCACTTCAGGGGTCCATTTATTTAAAGCATTAGCCAAAGCTTTTGGGTCTAACCATGGTTTTAACCTAACTTCATCAGTTTGAACCTCTTCATTGATAGAGTCCTCATAATCATCATTGTCATCATCGTCACTCTCTGTGCATAATCCTATACTCTTAATTCTCTCATCAGGAAACATTTCTTGAAGAAACTCCTGTGTCTCTTGTGCAAATCCTGCCTCCCGCATTTGCTGCAAAGCAGAAAGCATAGCACGACCTGGAAACTTTCCATCATCTCGCATCTCATCAAGCAAGGTTTTAACCTCATCAAACCTCTTCACACCTACAAACGCATGAATCAAAACTGAGTATTGCTTTAAAGTCCGCTTAATCCTCATAAACGGCAAAACACAGAAAACATCCATTGCAGGATCCAATTTCCCAGAACTAATAAGATGTTCAATTATAACAGTATAAGTTCTAGAATTAGGAATTGCCCCTTCATCAATCATCCTATAGAAAACTTCTACAGCTTTCAAACTTTCCCCCTTTTGAACATACAGACTCATCACAATGTTATAAGACTCAGTACACACACGCTCAACACTGCTTCTATACTCATACCAGGTATCCAAAGCTGCGTCTACATCTCCAGAGACAGCATACCATTGCATAAGATTCATAAAGCTAACACGAGTACTATCATATCTACCGACATTAATCTCCCTAATCAGGGACCTAAGCTCCGAACCCCTGCCGGACTTAGCGAGAACCGTCGCCAGCGCATGAAGAGTAGACTGATCATGAACGAAATGAGGGATATTCTTAAGGGATTCAACAAGGAAGAGGGCCGAGTCTGCATTGGGTGCAGAGCGGATGGCGTGAGTGACCACAAAAGGGTCTACTAAGCGGGTGTTGAGGAGAGTAGGAAGCGAATTGAGTGAATTGGAACGGAGATGGAGTCGAATTGAATCGATTAGTTGAGCTCGGCGAAGATAATGGGTTAGCTTGTTGGGAAATGGTTCGCGAACAAAGTAGCGAATCTGCTGGAATAGGATGTTGAAGTTGTTTATAGAACGAGATAGGCGAGACAAATTCATTGCAACTGGTGGATTCCGCAACGGGAAAAAGGTTTTGGCGCCCACAGAGTTAAATTATCGAACACCTAGCGTGCACTAGGCTTCAATGGTAACGGTTACCTAGAGTAAACCAGCACTCAACCGGCAAATACAGAATTACTCTTTTGGGTGCCAATTTTCTACATGCCTTATTTTTTTTTTTTTTTTTGTAGGTAATTAATTTAGGGTATTACTATATACTGCATCCAAATTCTGGTCCACCGTCCCATTGGACAATTTTTCCCTTGTCATAAAAATTTTGTCAAAATTGAGGAAATTTTTTTTGAGAGAAAATTTAAAATTTAGCCTAAACGGATGCGGCATACCGTCCGACCCATGGTCGGAACGGATGCGGCATCCGTTCCCGCCATGGGTCGGGCGGTATGCTGCATCCGTTCCCGCCATGGTGGGAACGGATGCGGCATCCGTTCCGCCATGGGTCGGGTGGTACGCCGCATCCGTTCCCGCCATGGGTCGGGTGGTATGACGCATCCGTTTAGGCCAAATTTTGAAATATACAAAATCGTAAAAATTTTAGTGACGAAAATACTAAATCATTCAATTTTTTGTGACGAAAAATTAAAAATTCTCCTATTTTTTGTGACGAAAAATGCAAAATCGTCATGAAAAATATGTATTATTTTCATGAGTTCTTTGATAAAAAAAATATAAATCTTAATGTTTCCGACTCGTAATCATCCATTTTCGAGGTTCGGATTGTCACATATCAATTATTTTCATAATTTTAATTATTGTTGTTCAGGTTTATGATTTTAGAGAGAAAATGCAAAGAAGGTAGAGAGGATTTGAGAAAATTCCACTTTCTTGTTTCAAAAAGTGAGGAGGGCAAATATGTCACAAATGGGCGGTGGACCGGAATTTGGGTGGGGTATATAGCAGCTCACTTAATTTATTAGTCTCTGTACTTTGACAAAACACACTGTTTAGTTCCTGTATTTTAAAAAACACACGATAAGGTTCCTAACTTTTTTCTCGGTGAACTATTTAGTCATTCCGTCTGTTTGTTAGATTTTTTTATCGTTTATGAATTTGGAAATGACTAAATTACCCTTTACTATTTACCTTGAAATTTCAGAAGAGGAAATTCAATTTAGAAGAAGAAGCTATTTGTACGGAGAACAAGAAAGAGAACATATACCCAATGCTTACGAATTTGAACGATAAAGAAGAAAATCAAGAAGAATAACACTTAAAGTTGATTTCAGATGCAGTAGAGTCTAAAGGAAATGAAAATAAAGGAAAAGAATAACGCATAGATGAGAAACAATGAAGATAATGGTCTTATTTATTTGATTTTGTAGTAAAAGGTAGTTAAGACATTACATTTTTTATTTTAAATAGGTTTTGACTCAAATTCAAATTGACTAACAGAATCTTCATCAGAGTCTAACGGCATGGACTAAACAGTTCACTGAGAAAAATATTAGGGACTAAACAGTTCATTAAGAAGAAAATTAGAGACTTTACCATGTGTTTTTGAAAATATAGAAATTAAACAGTGTGTTTTGTCAAAATATAGAAATAATAAATTAATTACTTTTTTTTTTAACTAGTGTTGATACCATTATATCACCCCTTACAAAATTATAAATTTTTAAATTAGATTTTCTGAGAATATGGTCAGTATGTATATATATAACCACTTAACAATTTCTTATTTTTTTTTTAAGAATTTGTGTGAATTCTGTATGCGATTTCTATGTGCGATTTCAATGGCAAAATTTAGAAAGAAAATAAGTCTCCAAAGTTATTTCTGATGTACTTTTTCATTTTTGTTTTAGGGTGTTTGGGTTTTGTTTGGTTTCGTTGCGATTTATGTGTATATAATGTTGTGATTTTGTTTTAGGGTTTAGGATTTTGTTTGCATTTAATGTTTTTTTTTTTTGCGATTTTGGTTTGAGTTTGGGGTTTTGTTGCGTTTTTTGGTGTTATTTATGAGGTATCATTGCTTATTGAAACTAAGAAATGACCTTACTTCACCAGAATGACATCTCACAGTCATAAATTTCTTCCATAGTTGAAGCAAACTGTGAAACAAAATCATAGCAATTGGCGTCTGCTACGGAAGAGATTCATGACTGCTATGGTGATTTGTGCTTTCGCAGCTGCACAAACTGCGAAGAGATTGAATAAACTGTAGAGTCGCAATTTAACTCCTGTTTCGCAGTTACGCTCAACTGCGAACTATAATACGTAGACTTTAGTTTCGCAGTGTGAAATAGTTGTTTGATACTGCAAAACAGTTTTCTTTAATTGTTTCCCTTACACTTAATTCAATTTTTGTGAAGGTTCATGCTGTTAAGAAGGATTCCAAGAAGAGGAAGAGAGGAGTATCTTTTCATGATAGTGTTAAAGGCATCAAATTCAACTATCCCTTTAGCTTCAATACGAAAGCATCAATTACGCTGAGGGCTGACACCGAGGTGATGAAGAAGGTAAAGAGCAATGTCAAAAGACCAAATGTTGATGTTCATGCAGAGTTTTTTTGAGCATTTAGCGGATATGGAGGTGTGTAATTATCCACTCTCACATGCCATGGTGTAATTACTAGAGAGATTACTCCACCGAACTTGAAATTTAAAGAGATGTGGATCAACACCAAAGGAGTTGAACTCAAATTTGGTGATTGGGAGTTCCGCCTGATCACTGGGTTAAGATTTGGTGATCCGACACCAATTTTATAAAGGATGAGTAAGTTAAAGAAGAAAAACAAATTAAGAGATGTGTACTTTAGAGTAAGTCGGAGCTTAACACACAAGCAAATATACAAAGTTTTCGACAACATAAAATTGGCATGACGAAGAAGACAGTGATGCGGTCTTCATGGCGATGTTGTATGTTATACATAAGATCTTCTTCATTACCGATCCAGCTCATTCGGTGGATAACAACACCATCGGCCTAACTATTCCTACCCTTTTTATCTTATGATAAACTATCCATTCCTAAAAAGAACTTTTGTGGTGAACATTACATGTGTGGCTGAGACTCGCTCTTATGAACAGGCAGCTAAAGATTCCAAGTGGGAGCAAGCTATAGTAGAAGAATTACTGGCCTTAGAAACACATAACACATAGGAGTTAGTTCAACTACTAGAAGGGAAATGATTGGTTGGTTGTCGATGGGTATAGAGGATCAAATTCAAATTAGATGGGACTATTGATCGCTATAAAGCTAGGTTAGTGGCGAAAGGATTTACACAAATTGAAGAGTCAATTTCACTACAAATTTCGCCCCAATTGCAAAGTTCACCACAATCAAAGTTCTGTTAGCAACTGCTTCGAATCAAAATTGGATTGTTGAACAACTAGGCATCAATAACGCTTGTCTCCATGTCGATCTGAAAGAAGAGGTTTATATGAAAGTCCCATCGGGCTTGAAAGTACAAAATGGTCAATTGATTTGCAGTCTGAGAAAATTGATATATGGATTATGCCAAGTAGACATGCAATGGAATATGCCAAGGTTTTTTGATACTTTAAATGGGCACCTGGCCTTGGCCTATTTTTCCCTCAAACCAATCATCTACAATTAGAGGTCTTCTTTGACTCAAACTGGGTTGCTTGCTCATAAACTCGAAAGTCAGTTACAGGGTATGCAGTATTTTTAGAAACAACTCTTATCCCATGACGTTCTAAGAAACAAAGCACTGCCTCAAGATCATCCTCAGAGGCCGAATATAGGAACATGGCTTCCACCGGTTGTGAGCTACATTGGTTGCTTCACTTGTTGTAAACTCTTTCGCAATCTCGCAGATGTCGCTCTATTGCTTTTTTATAACACTTCAGCAAGGCACATTGCCCAAATCTTATTTTCCATGAGCTTACTAAACATATAGCAATTGATTGCCATATCATTTGAGAACGGGTTCAATGCAACCTTATTCGACTCATGCATATCTCATATGCTCTGCAAATTGCGGACATATTCACAAAAGCTCAAACTGCTCCTCAATTTGCTTATCTGCTTTCCAAACCTGGCTTTTCTGATCCTTATATGCAAAGTTTGAGGGGATAAAAACACTTTTAAGATTAATTGTTCTATTTTATTTTACTTTAGATTGATTACAAATTGATGCCAAATATTGATACTTTTGTTGTCTTTGAAAGACCATTAAAATGCAATTATTTTTTTGCTTAATTAAATTTCTAATCTTTTATTTGGATACTTTAACCTTCTGATCTTTTATTTTTTTTATCACATTAAAGTTTTATTTGCCAAATTAACTAGTTGTGAACATCTAATTCGATTAAAAGTTTGTTCGGACGAGATCTTATTAAAGTATTGATAATGTAAGATAAATCGAGTGAAGTATGTTAATGATCTATGAAATACCTTATTGTGTTTGGAAACAAGATAAGGTAAGTGATGGTTTGATAATGTTAGTACGAAATGGCATATCATACCAATAAAGTTTACGGGCAGTCGCTGTGAGGTGTTTGTTAAAATATTATTCCTTGTAAATTTAAACCAATATAATGTAAATGAACATAGGAAAATAGGTAGGCTTTGAACACCCTAAAATTAAATAAACAAAGGAGAGAGCTTCATTCTTCTTAAAATCTTCAATAGGCTCCTCAGATTTTACCTATAAAAAGGAAGAAAGAAAAGGAGAAACTTTTATGCCATATCTGGACCTCTAGGGAGAGGCTCATAGCCATCATGAGTCTTAGCAACTTCATCTCCTTTGCTTGATTGAATAGGAATGCATTTCAAAAGAATAGCAACAATTAAGCTTGCAGCTCCAATTAAGACACTATACAACCAAAATTCCCACCCTAGTGGAACTGTATCAGCAAATGTTCCCAACAATTCTACTATTGCTATTTGAAATGCTACTGTAGACAATATTACTCCCACGAATAGCCAGCTATTGAATATTCTTCCGAAAACATTTATGGCCTCCATATCTCGGCTGTTTATTTCGTTGAACACCTGTCAATTATAAAACATTTCGCTTGTAAATCAGGAATTTACACTTTAATCAAGGGCTCAGTCTGGATTTTCAATGAATCAATATGTATATGTCTATAAATGATCAAGGATTAAAGCTTAATACCTGGCAAAAGACGAAGGTATTAAAGATGAAAGTATTGAGGATGTCTGTGGCATCTGAACCTGAAATTTTGAAAAGCCTTTTCCCATCAAATTGGAGGATGACAAGGACAATTATTTGATAAATGCTTTGTCCAATAATATTCCTCCACATGATCTTGGTGATGAAATTCACATTCCTTCCAATGGGAGGTCTTTTCATGAGTCCATCACTTGGAGGTTCTGTAGCTAATGCCAATGCTCCAAGAGTGTCCATGATCATGTTCACCCAAAGTAATTGCACTGTGGTTAGTGGGGCATTCCCTGAATCAAAATATATGATTGTTCATTTTTCATTCTCCAATTATATAACTTTTGCTGCTATATATAAATTAGATCATGTATGTACCTGAGACACATGCTGAGATGAAATTTAGCATTAGGGCAACCACATTGACAGTTAGCTGAAATTGTACAAACTTCTGGATATTTAAGTAAACTGATCTACCCCATCTAGCTACATTCACTATGGTGGTGAAGTTATCATCCATTATGATCACATCTGCACTTTCTTTTGCTACCTGGAGAAGGTACGAGAAATAGATTTCTAGTTAATCAAGAGAAACATAACCTATGAAAGATTCAAAATTGAAATAATTAACCTCAGTTCCTGCTATGCCCATAGCAAGCCCAATGTCAGACTCCGCCAAGGCTGGAGCATCATTAGTCCCATCACCAGTCACTGCCACAACTTCTTTAAAGACGCTCCTTAATTTGGTTACTAATGTATGCTTGTCTGAAGGCGATGACCGTGCCATAACCTGAAAAGTGTACATGTAAAGAAAGATTAAAACTTTATAGGGAAGTCTCTGATTGATCGAAAATTGAAGTGCATGGAGGGACCTGAAGTTTTGGTATTATCTCCTCCATGTCTTGAGGGCTTCTGTTACGGAAATCTGGTCCTTCAATTGCTAATCCATCTCCTGTCAAGATGCCACATTCTCTAGCTATGGCTTTAGCAGTATTGATATTGTCACCAGTGACCATACGAACAATAATCCCGGCTGCTAAACAAGTCTTGACAGCCTCCTTTACCTCAGGTCTTATAGGATCCTTAATTCCAATTACAGCTATTAAAGTATAGTTTTCTTCTGGAATAGGATCCTTTTTAGAAACATTTTCTATCTCCTTGTAGGCTAAGCATAAAGTTCGTAAAGCTTGCGAAGCAAAATCATTGATTACATTTATGATTTTCTTTCTATGCTCTTCAGATAATTTCACAGCCTTGCCATCTTTCCCTACCACTTTATCACACATCTGCAAAATTATTTCTGATGCGCCTTTGCAGAATGCACGAAACCCAGAATGGTTGGGTAGAGAAACAAGCACAGACATCTTCTTCTTGGTTGAGTTGAATGGCTCAACTTTCACTATTGCAGATTCTTTACGGTGGATCTTAAAATCACCTCCAATTTGCATCCCAAATTCTACTATTGCTGTCTCAGTTGGCGTCCCCAGAATGTTCATTTTTCCTTCTTTATTTTTTGTCACTTCTGCAGCAGTATTCTGAAATATAGACTGCAGAAGCATGTCTTGCACTTGTTTCGAGATAGATGGACTCTTGCTCCTACTTACAGATTTTGATTCTTCACATATCCATATCTTGTCAACAACCATATGATTTGTAGTTAATGTGCCTGTTTTATCAGTGCAAATACAAGTAGCAGAACCCATTGTTTCACAAGCAGAAAGATGTCGGACCAAAGCTCTATCTGCCATTAATTTCTTCATTGCAAAAGCAAGACTTAGTGTTACAGCTAAAGGGAGCCCTTCAGGAACTGCAACAACGATTATAGTAACAGAAGTTGCAAAGAAATTTAGTATCTGCAATGCATCATTTGATGACCATTTAGTTATTTCATTATTGTGTATTTTGGTGGCTAGAAACCTTCCTACTAGAACCAAAAATGTCATTACTGCAAAGATTAAACCAATTTTTCCAATAATAGTAGCAACTCCATTGAGTTTCACTTGCAATGGTGTCTCATCTTCACCTGATTCACTCAGAGTAACCATTAATCTACCCCATTCAGTCCTCATACCAACTGCCGTGACCAACATTTTACCAGACCCATCTTGGACTTTGGTTCCAGATAAAAGAAAAGGCCTTTTCCTATTGATATCAACCGATTCACTCTCGCCTGACAAACTAGATTCATCCACGGATAAGCTATGGCCTGATATAAAAACACCGTCAGAAGGAATTAAATCACCAATTGATAAATGAACAATGTCACCAACTACTAAGTGATAGATGGAAACTTTCTGTCTGCAACCTTGTCTTGTAACCTGAACCATTACGTTATTCTTCTCCTTATCCAAGACCTTAAATTGTAAGGACTGCCTGTAATCACTAATTGCAGTAACAAACACTACTAGGAAAATGCAAAGTATTATTCCAACACCATCATACATGCCTTCAGGCCACCCTTCTGTTGCTATTCCAACACCTATGGATATCACAGCACATACTATTAAAATAACTAGTGTAAGGTCATGGAGAGCCTCCCAAACGAATGTCCAGAAAGATCTACTAGCTTTCTCAGCATATTGGTTAAGGCCATAAATATTTTGCCTCGTAGAAACATCAGTTGGCACAATTCCATCAGTTAAAGACACAGACATCTGTTTAGCCAATCCTTCAACTCCTCCATGGAAATCTAAGGCCTTGGAATCATGGGTTCTGACCATTGAAGCTAGCTCATCAGGTCCAACACCATATCCGGCTTCCTTTGCATCTGTTGGGAGCTTATAATCCACTCGTTTAACAGCTGCATGTATGGTATATATATCAGATTACAACAAAAATCATTTGGCATCAAATATCGTTTTCCCTGATTAATTAAATTAAGCATACCATCAACGAAATGTAAGGCTGCCTTTTGAACGTAAAGAGCCACTCGTATCTTTTCCTGGCCATAAACAAGATTAATTATGTTAGTAAACTGATTGATATTGAGATCTTTTAAGCACAAAACTCTGATCAATATTGGGACTGTCACACCCGTCCCTAAACGGCATCGGGTATGAACGAAAAATAGGATAACGAACTTCTAACAGTCTGAAAGCCAAACTTATTTTCTCATATATAAAAATTTATTTGGACTATTTAAAATTTATTTAATTATTTGGCTTGAACTCGATAATTCTATCAAGCTTCCTACGTATCCCGAACGTTTTTAATCTTTAAATCGGGAATCAAAGCCACGTAGTTCTACCCATTTTAGGTAGTTCTCTTAACTTAAGTAGCTCTATTAACTTATTGAGATGTTAATTTACACGTTAATGATTTAATTGTATATTTCACTTTTGTAGTATATAATTTTATTTTATCACTACTACTATTCAGTATTATTGATCATGTCATAACCCAATGTTTAGTATCCTGAATTTATTTAATATTTCGTATAAAATAACTTTCTTAAACTATAAATATATTTTTTTATAAAATATATACACAAATATTTTATCAAAACCAATAATATAAACTTTTAAGTTTACAAATCACGTATAACGTATCACAAATAAATATTGATATTTTCATAATCAAATAAATTTAATATCCAAACCAACTCTCGTAATCAAATAAACACTTCATCAAACCAACTCGTAATCCATTAAACGCTTTATCAAACCAACTTGTAATAATTAATTAAACGTGTTATCAAACCAATTCAAAATCCAAATCAATTTAAAACATTATATCCATCCTAGAGTTTTTCTCCTTAAATATCAATCCATAACCACATATATAGTCGAGACGTCTCTTTAACATTATCTATCCTGCATGGTCTTACCCAACACTTCTTTGCCATACCCGATAGGTCTTTCAACTGTATACACAGACCATGTCCCTTACTGAACATGGTCTTCAAATATAAAAGCACCGACCCGGATTACTCTAGATGGATATATATAAAGAATCACTATTGTAATATTGTCAATTAAACTTTGTTAATCCAAAAACCATTCACATCAAATTCATTTTCTTGATCCAATTTCCAAAGTTAATACCACAAATATGAAATTATACTTCAAATTCATCATTTTACAATTAAAATAAAAATAAATAAATAATTTAAATAATATATTTACATAAAAAATCATAAATTGATAATTTCAAAAATTTAAGCCACTCAAATATACATAAACTTAAATAGATTCTAAATCAAATACTTTTATAACTTATTTTTATCCGGAATAGCTATGTGTAATACTAAACCGATATAGTTATTTTAAACCGAATATACCGTTAGACTCGTTACGGTGTCATAAGTCTACTTGTACTAATTTTATATCCAAATTCTTGTAAAAATTTATATTCTACTATTTTTCTTTATACCGACTCTAATTGGCAAATATCGGTATTAGTCATTCTAATTTATAACTTATTTTAATTCGATAAATTAAAGTGACTTAATAAAATAAAATTTTAAACCAACATTTTATTAGACTATTTATGTTCGTCACCGAAATTGTAAACTGTAACACTAAACTAGTATCGTTAATTCTGACTAAAGGTTCTGATATCCGTACAGATTTTTACTATCAATTTCTTTATCTTATTTTTATTTTGCAATATATAAAAATTTAGACTGTGCCAATTTAAATATATAAAAATTTAGATTGTGACAATTTAATCATTTATTAACATCAATTCCTTCTATAATCAAAACCTCCAAATGATAGATTATTTTAACGTATAGTTATCTAACTAGATCATAATAAAAGAAAATAATATTACCTCTTAATGATATCAAAAGATGTTATTTTAAACAATTAAATAAAATTGTATTTATAGTAAGTATTTGAAATAAACCATTTTCTCCCAACCTTGATATAATTTAATTAAAAAAATAACAATTTTTGGTTTAATACTCAAATAAGAAAGGAAGAGTGGAAGTGGTCATGGGTTCAAATAAGTTGTAGAGGTCATGGGTTCAAATCACATGGGCGAGGTGGGTTGGGGTTTTCCTTTATCTTTAATGTAATTTTTTTGTTTAGTTTAAATGCATAGCACACAACTAAAAAAAAGAAGAGTGGAAACTTACCATTTTGTCAAATAAAATATATTTGAAATTCCAAAGGTAAGTTCACTGCATCACTTTATTCTAAATCACCAAAGGTCATCTTTTTATCCCTCTTAGTATTATTTTAGTGAATTACTATATCCAGCCTTGAATTCCCACCCCTAGCCCCGTGAAAAGACCGAAATACCCTTTAGATAATTTTTAGAATTCTCAAATCCTCTCAAATAACCTAAACTCTCTTTAATCTAATCCGGACTAATTTATCAACGAAAACATGGATCCGGACTAATTTATCAACGAAAGGCACCTATGATACGTATTCCCGTTTGATTTTGATATTGTTTGGACGTTTTTTGCATCGAATTTGCTGTTATTCAAAATCAGAATCGGGACATGGGGGCGTGTGGAGATCACGTCGTCACCTCTGGTGCGACGTATAAACATCACGCCTCACCACAGGCGATGGCGTGATATTTATATGCCGTCACCCGTGGTGCGGCGTGATGTTCATACTCCCTCACAATAGTGATGGCGTGATGCCCATACGCCCGTGTGGCGTATGGGCAATTATTTATTTATTTTTTAATTTAGTTAAATTTAATTAAATTTTTGTAATTTTTATTTTTTTTCCCTTCTGACACGCGGGCGTGTGGCTATCACGCCCCACCGTGAGGTCGGACGTGTGGCTATCACGCCTCACCATGTGGTCGGGCGTGATAGTCACACGCCTCACCGTGTGGTCGGGTGTGATAGCCCCACGCCCGACCACAAGGTGAGGCGTGGGGCTATCACGCCCGACCATACGGTGAGGCGTGATAGCCACACGCCCGTGTGTCGGGAAGGCAAAAAAAAAAAAAGCCTTTTTCCACCCTCAACCCATGAAAGGGCATTTTTGTCCTTTCACGAGGCTAGGGGCGGGAATTTGAGGCTAGGTATAACAACACCCTTATTTTATTGGGCAAAGTACGAAAAAAATTCTCGTGGTTTGCCTTATTTACAAATATAAGTGCCTTGTTTAATGTAAGTGCATTGCACACAATTTAAAAAAAAGAAAGGAGGAGTGGAAACTTACCATTTTGTCAAATAAAATATATTTGACATTCCAAGGTAAGTTCACTACATCACTTTACTCTAAATCACCAAAGGTCATCTTTTTACTATTATTTTCTTGGGCAAAGTACGAAAAAAATTCTCGTGGTTTGTCTTATTTACAAATAGAGGTTTGTGGTTTAAAAGTTTGTAAATAGAGATATGTGGTATGTTTTTTTACAAAATTAAACT
Organism: Euphorbia lathyris; assembly: GCF_963576675.1. Lineage (NCBI taxonomy): Eukaryota > Viridiplantae > Streptophyta > Magnoliopsida > Malpighiales > Euphorbiaceae > Euphorbia > Euphorbia lathyris. Next base: position 81,166,050 of record NC_088914.1, on the reverse strand, counting down.
TTTAAGTAATTGATGATAATAAGAGTAATTTTTAAATAAAAAATTCAATTACATTTATATATTGACAAAACACAGATCCTAAAATCAAATTGCAACCGTGTAAAATGAACTTAAATACCAATTTAGTTCATAAACTGTCAAATTAGTAAAAAAAAAAACGTAAAATTTCAATATGTTATTTATTGTTTCGATTTAGAAAGTTCTCTTTTTCGAGGGTTGTGTTTTGCTGATATGTAAGAATAATTTTTTTAAGAAAAAAATTAATTTGGTTGTAATCAGAACTTAACTGTGTAATTGTAATACTTTGTTTTATAAATAAAACATACCACAGACCTTTATTTGTAAACTTTTAAACCACATGCTTCTGTTTGCAAATTGGACAAACCATATGCATTTTTTTCGTACTTTTCCTATTTTCTTTTAAGCCCCCCCTCTACTATTCATATATATTTCCAAAAATTCCTCCTCAATGAAGTATGCATTTTAATTAAAATACTGATATACAGAATGTATTGTATTTGAAATATTAACATTTAGATTTTGGAGTAGTTAAACGTTGACATGTAATAAATAATGTGTCATGCAACATGTATTCCATTATTATTATTGTGGCATTTCTCTTCTGCATGTCATTTATAAAATTAGATTAATGGCATTTGTTGGACACAAGTCATTTTGCATATATTTATATATATTTTTTATATTATTATTATTATTTATTTATGTGCATATATAATCACACAAGCTTATTATTATTATTATTATTTTAATGGTATAAGCAAATTCGTTTTTCTTGAACATATTTAAATCCAATAGTAAATTTAAAATCGTAATTAATTAACACACAAAAATATATCTTATAATATAAATAGAAAAAAAGTGAGATTTAAAATTTTAGACATGGACATGACAGGAAGTCCACAATCAAATGTATCTCATTAATTTAGAAAAGAGTAATAAAAATGGAAAAGAATTAAAGACCTGAATCCTTTTACGCTTGTTCTCAGCTTCAGCACGTTTGGCAAGATCTGCAACCATACGAAACCTACGACGAGGATTTTTGACGACTGAAACAGCACATCTCCATCTCCTTTGAGCTTCTTCAGATGGCCTTTTTGCTTCGACATCGAAATTCTCTCTCAAATACTTCTCCATTTTTCACTATGATTTCTTATTTCAAAAACAGTAGAGTTATTCAAACTTAGTCGAGAATGACAAGAATCATCACCTATCTCTCATACTCCTACTTACACACTTCCTTCCACATTCACCTTGAATCATTTAGGGACTAAGGCTTTCTTATTTTTGTTGGTTTTCATCCTACTCATACCTTTATCTATTTGTTAATTTACCATGTGAAGGTGGGGATCGAAAGAAAGGATTTTTCATTATTAGATTGAGCTCATCTATGAACATTTACCATCATTTCATCTGGTTTGTTCCTCTCTTGGACACTATTCCTATAATTGTTCATTCAAATAAAAAGCCTAATAACTAGGCAGGAAGATAGATGAAGGACTCAGTCTCAATCAGGTATGTGTTAAAAAAAAGTAACTATTAATTTAAAATAAATAAATAAACAAACAAAGAGATAAATAAAAATAAAAGAAAAAAAATACTATTAATTGGATGGCACCGATTTTGGTGCTTGTGAATTTGTCAACAAGAGCATTTAAGGCTTTTGTTGACAATTGACATGTTTCACTACAAAAAAAAAAAAAGATTTTTAATGAGAAGAAAATTATTATTAAAAATCCAAATATTCTCATGAAAGAGTTTTTAAAAAGAATTATTATTCTAATAGTTCCCTTCATTATAGGGTCCCTTATTAAAAGTAATTATGAGAATAAAATGACTTCTCATTATCACCGTATATAATGAGATTAATTGTCCTCATTAGAATTTTTTTATAAGAATAAAAACTCTTCTTATTAAATTTTTTATAATAATTAGAAATATTGTCATTAATTTTTTATATAATAATTAAAAATCTTCTCATTAAATCTTTTATAATGATTCAAAAACCTCTCACTAAAGATTCTATCATTATATAAAAATTATTTACATTATATAATAATATTCTGCTTATTAATTATAAGAATACAATTCAATAATAGATTATAAAACAAAGTTCCATTTCAATTCACTAAGAAGAATAAAGAGCCACAACTTGGAGAAACCAAATGCATTACATGAGCAACACAATAGCTTGGATTTACATATTGGTAAACAATCAGCATCAACATCCTATATAAAAGCTCTAGCTGGATGCCTGACTCCATCAAACATGGCATAGCCAAGCATTCCAACCGCTGTAGGACAAACAACAATCTACACAATACAAGCGTTATAATTAATATACCTAATTAGTAGTACCAAAAAAATGAAAAATGTATCCGAGGCAAAAATCTTCCATGTTCTAATTAAAAGATCATAGGGCCAATATGAGAAAGAAACCACAAAACAGATGATTATTTCATTTCCTAATATATCTTTGAACCATTGTTCACATGCGTACCTTATCGTAAATCCAGTGTCCAATACCATCTCCTCAATCTCCCCAGTATGCCTCTGAATCTTAGTATGGATCCTATTTTTTCATAGAGTTATAATTACAAACTGAACCCAATAAAATTCAATTTGAATATGATTATGACAGCACCAACTTACTTTGGTTGAACCACAGACCAAACATCCCCAACAAGTGAACATTATGTAAAATACATCTAAAAGAAATTGAGAGCAATAGTAAGTAATTAATTGAAAAGGAAAAATATATTATTGAGTGAAAATCAAAGTTAGTAATGAGAAACTACTCACAAACATTCTTAATGACTTGATCACTAAGATGCCATATTGATTTATGAGTGACCAGATCTTTTTGGCACTGCCATTAATGGCCAATCAAGAAAATCATTTGCTTTACTCAATAATATGAGGCCGAAAGATAACGAGTAAATCTCATCTGACACCTAACATTAATAATTGACCATACTTTCTTCGTGAAATAGGATGAAAAAAGAGACAAGGCTCAGTTTCAGCAGCAGAATCATAGAAAACAACCAAGCTTTCACTACAATCCTATTTGCATAACAAGCCAGAGAATGAAACTCATTCTCGGAATTTGAGGACATCCCCAAACAAGAGATTCCCAATCCACTTTTAGATGCTTAGTGTTGGTCCCGTGTGATTAGTTCCAAGGGGGGGTTAGGAACTAATGTAACTTTTTCGAATTTAATTAAGCTGACTTAATATATTTTCTTGAGTTAGTTGACTCAACTCCTACTAAGTGCTATAACCAGACACCTAGATTTTTCTACCACCAAGCACTCAACACCGAGTACTCAGCACAACACTCTCAATTTTACAATTGATACAGGTTATTCTTTTCGAATGAAGAACACTTTAGATGATTACAGAAAATCAATCTAGCTTTTACACAAGAATAGAAATTTGGTGTAAGATCTCTTTTGGCTTTTGTGTGCTTTGTATGTATACTCTTTTTTTCTTGTTGTGATCGGCTAATGATCCAAGAATGATCATGTCCTTATATAGTTGAGGTCTGAAGTAGAAATGGTTTGAACTTTGGATTTGTCCGTTGATCCAAACGGCTCCTTTTTGAGACAAGTTCTGGCCAGCTTCAGTTTTGCAGGCCAATCCTGTCGTCTGAATTCCGCAGGCGTCAGGCTTATCTTCTTCTTGCAGATTTCGTCTTCTTGTGCCAGTTTGTCTTTTTGCTAGTAGAACAGTTGACCCATGCATCTCGAAATTGGCTTTTGCGTCATTCCAAGGTTCTGGATTGGTGCAGACAGTTGTCGGATCTTGTCTTTTAGCAAACGGATCATTCATGCTGTCCTGAAGATCACTCAGCTTGACTTTGATAGCCGTTGTCTTTGATTGTTCCCAATTCAGATACTGAGTTCTCTTTTACTCAGCTTCCATGGTCAGCTTCGTTCTGCAAGACATAGTTCTCAAGAAGACTTTTCTACTTTTGATACTGAGTTCTGTTCCACTCAGCTTCGTTGATTAGCTTGATCTTTAAGCTTTTGTTCTAAAGATAACTTATCTTCTTTCATGCTGAGTTCCACTCTACTCAGCTTGTGCTGTGATCTTGTGCTGACTTCGTCCTGTCTTACTTTTTATTTCTACTTGTATTTATATTTATACTCAATATTGAACAAACATAAATTGTCCCTTAATCATGGATTAACTTAAATAATTTTATCAAATCAAAATCATGTGGAAAGGTGTTTCAACAAACTCCCCCGTTTTGATGTTGGCAAAATATTTAATTGATGGAACTCAGCATTGAGATTCCCAATGATTGAAATTCTTTTTATGCTACTGAAATTACTCCCCCGTAAGGGTTGCATCTATTGACTTAACTTAACTCTAAACCTTCTAAGATTCAATTGAGTAAAATTAAGGCATGCTTATATTGACTTAGTTCAATTCTAGACCTTCCAAGATCTAATTCAGATGAGCCTAGGCCAACTTTTCAGAAGAGGTCAAAATGTGAAATATGTTTTGACTCAGTATTATGAGTATATTCCTTTTTCTTTTGTTTGTTTGTTCAATTAAGACAGTTCAGCATTAAGCACAATATGTAAGTAAGCATCTCATAAAATCAATTTGGAATAAAAGATGTGTGATTTTATAGATAGTCAGCAAGACAATATACACAAAACAGATACAAGTCAAGAATGAAAGCTAGCAAACTATTTCTTCCTATTGACTTGGACATGAGCAATATTGATTTTGCCTTTTTCCCTTTTGCTGCTGACTACCAGATGCTTCTCCTGCGTGCTGAGTTCTATCAGCTTGTTCTTTCTCCCCCGTTTTGCCACCATCGGGCAGAGGAGGAACGAAAGTGTCATTGAGAGCAGCACGAGTTAATCTGACTGAATAAGCCTTAAGACTTTTCGTGATTTCTCTTAGACCATCAAAGACTGGTATACCATCGTCCAAGGTATCACGGGGAATTCGGATAGAGGCACTGAACATACTGAGCATATATTTCTGGGATTTCCCAATCCATGTGATTGTGTCAGTCAGCTGGGCATAAGCTTGATGGTACATCTTGAGCAAAGCCGAGTCATAGAACTGACGTTGAGCATTAGTGTGGCGCACATGTCTGAATATGGCCTGGGAATGATTCAGGATATCATTTGTTTTGACCAAGTCAGTATCCATCTCTGCTTTACTTAGGTTGAGTAGACAGACAGCTTTGCTTACCTGTTCGATTGAGCATTGAGAGGTTGAGGAGATTAGCTCGCGAGTGCCGGTCAGCTCAGAGTTCAATTGGGTAAAATATTGATTCAACTCAGCAGAGGTAGCATAGTCCGTGTTGACTGTAGAAAGAGCATTAATTTGGCCTTGAAGGGAATCCATGTGATTCACCATCATTAACTGTAGTTCGGCCAGCTTGACCGTGGATTCTTGCTTGGGTTGCTGTGTTTGGACAGTTGTCATTACACTTACTAGATCTTTGAGACCCTTGATCTCATTGAGGAGCTGAGTGATAGACGAGATTTGTGGAGAGTCAACATTAGCAGACCCAGCAGCATCGGCATGAGAAGTATTCAAATCCTGAAGAATAGTTTGAGCGGAGTCAATAATGCGACGTCCGGACTCAGTAGTATGAAGATAGGCATATGTTGTTTCAGGAATTGACTCAGTTGCCGGAATTCGAGTGGAACCAGAGGGGCCAGCATGGTCAACAGCTGGGCTTTTATTTAGGTCAGCTACAAGAACTGACTTCTCAACATTCTGCGATATTGGAGTGGAAGGAGGTGGATCAACAGAAATATTGGCCTGCTCAATGTTGGTTTGAGTTGGTGCAGGAGGAGTTAACTCAGGTTGAGCAGGATTTTCCTTAGCATGCTTTTCACTTTGAGCAGCTTGGACTTCGAGCTCTTGCTCGGCAGGAATTGGATTTTCTAGAGTCTTGGCTTGTTCCTCAGGATGAGTAATAGAGGCTTGCTTTTGCTGAAGTTCCTGTGGAGAAGGCTCAGTGGGATTGGAGAAAAATTTGAACTGCATATCCGATAGATCAGTAATGGGATCCCGCAGAGGAGAGTCACCCAAAAGATCAATAACTGGCGACTTCTGAGCCTTTTTCTTAAGTCTTCTCAACTTCTTAGCCTTTGGAGGAGAGGGGTCAGCTCGAATAGAATCAAGAGATTCAGAAGGTGAATTTACCCTTAGGTCAGTATTGAGTGCATCCCCGGCTATGTTTTGCTCTGGGAACTCAGCATCAACTGTCTTACTTGGCAAAGTTGGATTCTCAGCCTGCTCAATATCCACTATTTGTTCTTGCTCAGCATTATCTTCCTGACATGGCTCAACATCATCATGCTGACCTTCATCGTTTCTTAGTTCTTCTGCTTCTTGGTCAGCAGGGATTTTCTCAAGGTCAATCTCTTGGCTTTTCATGAAGTGGGAATCATCAGAAACAGCAAAACCAAGAGGGACAGCATCAATTGGACTTATACCAGAAGATCTCTTTTTCTTCCTCAGAGGTGTTTCCTCACTCTCTTCTTCAGGCTCAACTTGCCTTTTTCTTTTCTCTGCTGACTTAGTTATGTCCTGAGTTTGTCCAGCATCAACTTTCTTCCCCTTTGATACAATCCTGATTTTCTTTGGAACATCATCAACATCTTTGGAACAGGTTTGAATTGCTTTCCTCTTTTTCTCTCGCTTGGTTTGGTCAGCAGGTTCAGCCACGGCGTTCTTCCCTTCCTTGGGTTGCACATCCTGTACATCATCAATTTCTTCCTCATTTTCCTCAATGACCCTTTTTCCCTTTTTGGACTTAAGGGGTTGGTTGTATACTAACCCAAACAGCAGAGCCGCTGTGATTTCAGTTCCACAAGATTCAGTCTCATTAATCAAGTCTACTTGATGATCTTCAAGAATTCTGGTAATGAGGGACCCCAACCTGAGTTTCCTAGTTCTTCGTTGAAGTGCACCGATAAGGAATACCGGCATGTTGAGTGGTTGATAGGTCAGCATGTGCCAGATGAAGCACTGCTCGAAGTTTGAGGCTGATGATGCTAAGTTGATTTTTGGGAAGATAAAGTTAGTCAGGAGGTAGTGAGCCATCTTTTGATCCTGACCCATACATGTACTAGCTATTTCCCTTTTATGATCCTCCGGCTTACAGAATGTCACTACATGGTCAAGTTTCTCCTTTGTAGTCTGATAGGGGTATTTTACCCCTATCTTTTAGCGTGATTTACGGGTTAATTTTAGAAGAAATAAATAAGTTTAATTACAAAAATAGAGTGTTTTGAATAAAATAACGAAATAATAATAAATTCTGTATTTGCGGATAAATTCCCTTGTTTTTGATATATTTAGGAAATAAAAACATCAAGCTAACTCGGCCCCGAGATTTGTATTTCAGGTACGAGCAAGGAGTGAAAATCCACTCAAACACGCGAGGCGCATCATCCCATACGCGGGGCGTGAAACATAAAGTCAGAAATGATTGCCCTATCCACAGATGCCGCGTGGTATCGAGTCAGCATACGCGAGGCGTACCCAACTTACGCGAGGCGTATAAACATATGTCAAAAATGATTGCCTAATCCTGAAAGTCAGACTGCATTGTCTCCTGAGTCAATGATCCATACGCGAGGCGTACCACCTTACACGCGGGGCGTGTAAGGGAGTTTGTCAATACAAAAAGTTCAGAAACTCATTTACGCAGGGCGTGGCTCAAGCTACGCGCGGCGTAAAAGGCTCAATTCAAGCAATAAAATCTCAGAGACTCAAACACGTGAGGCGTATCCCAATCAACGCGGGGCGTGTTTGAGACAAAAAGATCCGAATTGGCCCACATGCAGGAGATTTCTGACGGAATGGGCATACACGCAGGGCGTACACCACCATACGCGGGGCGTATCATGGGATTTCTGCACAAAATAATGTTCCTCCATGCTTGCACCTTGTGTAATTACAACCTTGCCCCTAGCTTGATCTATAAATAAGAGTGTCTAAGCACTCATTTGAGATACCATATTGTAGAGAGAGCAAAAACTATACTTGTTTTGAGTGTTGTAGTTTAGATTTGTGTTTAGGCTTTGTGTAACTAAACTCTTCCATCTCGAGAGCTTGTCTGTTGCTCCCGACATTTCATCAAAGTCCCGCTCCATCTCCGCACACCAAGCTCGAGAGCTCCACCATTCAAGTCCTTAAAGACGGCTTTTGAGTCCGGTTAGCTAGTTCCGAGGGTGGATTCTTCCCTTTACACTTGCTAATTAGCTTGATCTCATCCTATGTACTAGGCTTGTTTGTAATCCATATTTACACTTTCCATATTTATAATTTATGATTCATAATCTTCTTTTCTATATATGTGTTGATGTTTGTTACTTGTTTTGATATTTATAATTGATTGTTGTGTAGGAGAACGCGACTACCGACGCCATTCGGGCTATTTTTAGGGATTCATATAGGTGTTGCCTTACCGAAAGTGACAAACCGGAAACCGTAGGAATTGATAAGCCACGGAACTTACGGGCCCTAATTTCTGATCCCAAGCATTAGACACGCCTTGACTAGGAACCACGTAGTCTAAGTACTTCACGGGTCGGTTACTCTACACGTAGTCATCTTTGCAAGAGCAAACCATTAACCGTATAAACATTAGAAGTCATTATTTATCATAATTATAACTTATCGCATCCATCTCGCTTTATAGAGTTTCGTTACATAAATTCGCCTCACACGTAGTTAGGAATAGTTTGTAGTTGGTTACCACATCAACCCCAAAGTATTCACCGCTTAAATAACGTATAAAACCGAGTCGTTTAATACTTGTAGTTATAAATCCCATGGATTCGATACCCGGTCTTAACCGGATTATTACTTGATACGACGGGGTACACTTGCCCCTAAGTAGTGACATCTAGTAGATACAAAGCACTTAGAAAGACCACATTCATAGTCATAGCGCAATCATCGTAATATACATTTCGTCGTTAAAAAGAACACTACTAGGCGTCGCCCATCATAGTCCTGAATTCTTTCCCTTTGGCTGGCAGGTTTAGCAGGGTTGCTAGATAAGATGGGGTAATCGTTATTTTCTGGCCTTTGACATGGGTTACCAGATGGTCAGCATCTTCTTCGTCAACACAGAGGTTGGAATAGAATTCCCTTACTAACCTAGGGTAGGCTTTATTAGGAAGGGAGAAGAGTCCAACCCATTCATTCTTCGAGATCCATTCACAGAACGGTTGCTCAGCCGTTACGAAGCTCGGAGAAAACCACCGACAGCGAAGTACCTCATGGTTCTTAACACTTTTGTAGACTTTGAGGAAAAACTTTTCCTTGGGCTATTTGTCCTTCTTTTTCTTCTTCTTTTTCGAAGAGGTTGCGAGGTCAGCTTGAGGGCTCTTGCTTGGAGTTTGGTCATGCTGACCTTGTCCTTTGGTGGGTGTTTCGCTAAATTTCTGCTGAGGAGGAGACTTAGGGTTTTCATCGGAGTGATTCTTGTCGTAATCACCACCGGAGAGATTCTGAGAGTCCGACATGATTTTCTCAGAGATTTTTTAGAGGTTTTTGGAATTTGGAGAGCGAAAGATTTGAATGCCAAAGAATTCGAGTGTAAAGAGAGATAAGTGGGAATTCTTCCACTATTTATAGAGGCTCGAATTGATCCTATACGTTGAACTAGCTGTTTTACCTGGAGATGATCAATCGAAAAAGATCCTGGCATTTATGACACATTCGGCGCATGTGTTTTCTCATTATTTCTTACGTCATCCTAGGTGGCTATTTAATTCGCGTGCCAGCATTTAATGTTGCAAATGGGCTTTACTCAGTTTGTTAGAATACTAAACGTTTGCGGTACTGAGTGCATGGTTTTACGTAGAGGGTTTTCATACTACTTTAGTAACTCATCTTAAGGTAATCACTCAGCATGTATGTCTTACTCAGCATAGGGTGATTTTCTATAACACATATTAAGCTCAGCATGTAGAAGTTACTAATTTAGCACAAGTTACTCAGCATGGTAATCACTCAATATTCAATTTAAGCACATAGTATTATTGAAGAGGATTAGACATACCGATAGCTTCTCTTAATATGCTGAATTGCTCATGAGCCAGAGGCTTAGTGAAGATATCCGCAAGCTGTTCATCTGTTGGTACATAGGTCAGCTTAATTTCACCCTTGAGTACATGATCTCTAATGAAGTGATGCCTTATGCTGACATGCTTCATCCTGCTGTGTTGGATTGGATTTTTGGATAGGTCAATAGCGCTTTTGTTATCGCATTTAACTTCAATTGTTTCTGTTTTGACTCCGTAATCCTCAAGTTGTTGCTTAATCCATAGGACTTGAGCCGCACAGCTTCCAGCAGCAATGTACTCAGCTTCAGTTGTTGACAGGGCTACTGATGATTGCTTCTTGCTGAACCAAGATACTAGACAGCTTCCTAGGAAGTGACATCCTCCTGAAGTACTCTTACGCTCTAGCTTATCTCGTCCATAGTCAGCATCAGTGTATCCAATGAGTGTGAAGTTATTTGAATTAGGATACCATAAACCTGCATTAACTGAGCTCTGCAGATATCTAAAAATTCGTTTTACAGCTACAAGGTGAGATTCCCTAGGGCCAGCTTGATATCTAGCGCAATAGCATACTGAGTACTGAATATCAGGTCTACTAGCAGTAAGATAGAGTAAAGAGCCAATCATACCTCGATATAGCTTACTATCTACTGACTTACCTTTCTCATCCGTGCATAGGACAGTGTCAATACCCATTGGGGTTGATATGGGTTTACAATCTTCCATATCGAACTTTTTGAGCATTTCCTTGGCGTACTTGGACTGACTAATAAAGATGTCATTCTTACCTTGCTTGATTTGAAGTCCAAGGAAGAAGTTGAGTTCGCCCATCATAGACATCTCGAACTCAGTTTGCATCTGTTTACTAAATTCTTTGCACATAGACTCGTCAGTAGCACCGAAGATTATATCATCTACGTAAATTTGTGCTAGCAATGTATATTTACCCTTTTTCTTAATGAACAAGGTTGTGTCAGCTTTGCCTCTGACATAGTTCCTGGTCAGCAGGAAGTTGGTCAACCTCTCATACCAAGCACGTGGTTCTTGCTTTAGGCCATACAGGGCCTTCTTGAGTTTATAAACGTGGTTTGGAAATTTTTGGATCTTCAAACCCTGGAGGCTGACTAACATATACCTCTTCGTTTATAAAGCCATTAAGAAAGGCACTTTTAACATCCATTTGATATAGTTTAAAATTCATATAGCTAGCATATGCATACAATATACGTAGAGCCTCTAACCTGGCAACAGGAGCAAAGGTCTCACCATAGTCAATGCCCTCTTGCTGACTATAGCCTTGGGCTACAAGTCGGGCTTTGTTTCTGACTATGTTGCCTTGCTCATCTAGTTTATTTCTAAAGACCCACTTAGTTCCTATGGTCTTTTGATTCCTAGGTTTTGGTACTAAATCCCATACCTCATTTCTTGTGAATTGATCAAGCTCCTCTTGCATATCATTGATCCAGTATTCATCATGCTCAGCATCGGCGAAGTTCTTTGGCTCATTTACTGAGACGAATGCAACATTCCCGAGATACTTTCTAAGCTGATCTCTTGTCATCAGCTTGTTGTCAGCGGCATCAAGAATGGACTTCTCCGAATGTCCTCTTGGGATTTTTATTTCTTTAGGTAATGTTGAGTTGTCTGGAGTAGGTGTTTCTACAATATCTGCAGGAATAGATTGGTCAGCAAAGGTAATTTCGGGTTCGTATTTACCTTTGGTCAGCCCTTATACTGATGACTCAGTAGCTCCTGTTTGGTCAGCGGAAGCTGAGCTTGGTTCATCTTCGGCGGACTGAGTTGTCTTTCCTGCAGGGTCAGTTTCATCGAACTCTATATGGACAGACTCTTCAACAACTTAAGTTCGTTTATTATACACTTTATATGCTTTACTGTTAGTTGAGTACCCTAAAAAGATCACTTCGTCAGCTTTAGCATCAAATTTTGCAAGGTTATCTTTTGTATTGAGTATAAAACATTTACACCCAAAGGCACGAAAGTAGCCAATGTTGGGCTTTCGTCCTTTCCAAAGTTCGTATGGGGTTTTCTTAAGAATATGTCTAACTAAAGCCCTATTGAGTATGTAGCATGCTGTGTGGACAGCTTCACCCCAGAAATACTTTGGAAGCCTATTTTCACTCAACATCGTCCTAGCAATTTCGACAATTGTTCTGTTCTTCCTTTCAACCACCCCATTTTGTTGAGGCGTTCTAGGAGTAGAGAAATTGTGGTCAATACCACCAGCTTCACAGAATTCGTCAAACTGTTGGTTTTTGAATTCTCCACCATTGTCGCTTCTAATATGAGCTACTTTTAGGTCTTTGTCATTTTCAAGCTTTTTAATCAATGTGGTGAACATCTCAAATGTTTCATCCTTGCTACTCAGCAAGATGATCCAAGTATACCGAGAGAAATCATCTACAATGACTAAGGAGAATTTCTTACCGCCCAAGCTGAGTGGCTGGACAGGCCTGAAAAGGTCCAAGTGTAGTAATTCCAATGGTCTATTGGTTGAGACAATGTTTTTACTTTGAAAAGACTTTTTCGTTTGTTTACCTTGCTGACAAGCATTACATAATTGATCTTTTTCAAATTTCAATTTGGGCAACCCCTCAACTAGTTGCTTTCTAGCTAATTTGCCTAGGAGGTCCATGCTTACATGACCAAGTCTCCTATACCAAGTCCCTGCTTCAAATTCAAGAATTCTCTCCTTTTATCATCTAAATACACTTCTGGCATATAGTTATTGCGAAACTCAAGAACAAAATCATCCCATGTCAAAACAGGAGGCTGAACAGTACTGTTAGGAATAGTTTCCCACCAATCATATGCATCTCCCTGAAGTAAAAACACAGCACAGTCAAATTTTTCTTCAGGTGTGCACTTCATCAAGTTGAAAACCCTCTCTATCCTCTTCAACCATCTTTCTGCTTGTGTAGGATCAGTGGTACCAGTAAATTCTTCAGCACCTTGCTTTTTCAGTTTATCGAACCTCCTTTCCCTTTGAACCATTTGATTCTGTCTCTGCTCAAAAGGAGGAGCTTGACGATGCAAATTTGATGCATGAGAATGTGCAGGTGATGCTTGTGGATTATTATTATTTGGGGCACCTATAGAAGGTGGTCTGACTGGTTCCTCTCTCCTCATTTCATTTTCATTTCTATTCTGGTCACCAACTTCTTCAACCCTATATGATTGTAATATCATATTATAAACAAATGATATGTATGTCATGCAATATATGCTTATGTATGTCCCTAAGGTCATATTCCTGCTCTGATACCAATAAATGTAACACCCTATACGTATAATTTTTTTTTCTAGACTATTCATTAGACAAAGTATTTATTTATGCTTATACTCGTAGTAATATTAAACACATACACATAAATATATATATATATATGTATTTATACACCAAGTTTACAAACTTATTTAGTCCCAAAGTTTACTTATACTACATGCTTGTATGCTTGTGAGGAGAGGAGAGAGAATGAGGTGGAACACAGCCAACCGACCTTTCATCCATGCTATCTACAATATCTGACCTTCTAGAGACTCTTGTTCATCTACTTCATCAACCAACTGAAAAATTTAGCGATTTATATGAGTCGCCACTCAGTGAATATAAACAATCAATGAATTATAATCACATACACATACACACGTACAAATTCATGCATATACACATACACATACACATACACACGTACAAATTCAACCTTCGAAATAACCGTTGGAGGGAAACGGCTTCCTGTCGTTGTCATCCTGACTTGCTCAGAGCTCTCGGCCAATCAGATTTGTGTATCTTCTGTCATTGGTCAGCTTTTGGTCAGCTCGGCAGAATGTCTCTCCTTTTATGGTAAAGTCAACTAGACAGCATACTGTGTCGTCTGAACTTTACCCAAAGTGGAAATACTTTGTCTGAAAGTTTTCCTTAGCCAGCTGCTGTCTTGTACGCTTTGTCGAATCAACTCAGCAGCTTCGTTCCGAAGTTGTCCCCTGAAGGTCTTCTAGATCCTTCTCATGCTGAGTTGCGTTTTGCACATAGCGACATCGTTTTGATAAACGCGGGCCGAGTTGTCTTGAGTTGTTTGACTTGGGCTTTGACTTTCGTATTGGGCTTGGGCCTTTTAATTCTTGTGTCTTATAAACAATTTAACTCAACATTGAACAAACACATTAGTAGAATAAATCAAAGCATTTAAACTTAGTGTGTTTAGAATATGTTTTTCAATTATACTTAAACAATTTTGTCAAATCAAAATTATGTGGAAAGGTGTTTCAACAAACTCCCCCATTTTGATGTTGGCAAAACTATTCAGCGAGGAACTCAGTATTGAGCTCCCCCATGATAGTTGACCTAACTTAGCAAACTCCCCCGTAAGGGTTGAGCTGCTGACTTAGTTTTACTCTAAACATTTAAAGGTTTAATCGAGTAAGTCTAAGGTCAGTTTTTCAGATAGGTCAGCTCATGTTAACATATTCTATTTTACTCAGTGTTTAAGCGGAAGGTTTTATCATTCAGAGGGCGCTGAGTAAATTGTTGTTCAATGAGTTTTATAAGACAATGTTATATAAACATATAGGTCAGTGTCAAACATGTTATCAGCATTTGGTTCAATCAATAAGTTTCATAAGTATTAAACATAGCTGATTTAATTGAAGATACATAATAACTCAGTACACAGCAACATATATCATAGCTCAGGAATAGAATGAAAGATGCAGGTATGATATATTGATATTGATAGTCAGTGTTTACAAACAAAACTTAAAGACAAGGCATATGGATTACATCATACTTAGTCTATACTGAGCTAGCCTATATCTATTTCTTTTTCTTTTGTTAGGATTGACTAGATCCATGCTGTGTTCTTGGTTGTGTTCTCGCTTGTTCTTTCTCCCCCGTTTTGTCAGCATCGGGAGGAGGAATCCTAAAGCTGTCGGTTAAGACAGCCCTGGTTAGTTCATTGGACAGCGCTTTAAGTCGGTCAGCACTTTCATTGACACCATCAAAAGTAGCAACTCCCTGATCTGAGACTTCAGCGAGAATATTGAGTTCAGCAGCGCTGATCATACTAACTGTGAAGACTTGAGATTTGCCTATCTATGTAAGTGCATCGGTCAGGCCAGCAATGACTTGGTGGAATGTTTTGAGTAAGTAGGTGTCAAAGTATTGACGCTGAACATTGCTATGATGAATATGGTTGAAGGTTTGTCTGGTGATGGACATCATTTCGTTTTGTTTCATTGCGTCAGTGTCCATCTCTTGCTTGTTCAGATTCAGCAATCGAACAGCTTCACCAATTTGCTCCACTGAGCACTGAGAGTAAGAGACCATTTGCTCATTTGGTCTTGAGTTGCTCGGTGTGAAGCTGAGCAAAGAGCATCTTCACCTCATCAGAGATAGCATAGCGTGTGTTCGCAGCTGACAAGGTCTGAATTTGTTCTTGTATAGCATTTAAGTGTTGAGCAGTTGTCAGCTGGATTTCGGCTAGCTTGGCAATGGAATCCTGCTTAGCTTGCTGTCCTTGATAGGAAATGATGATACTCAGCAAGTCCTTAAGTCCCTTAACTTCGTTTAGGAGCTGAGTTACTTGAGAGAGCTGAGTAGTCTCTACATTAGAAGACCCAGCAGCAGGAGTAGAGGAGTGTTGAAGGTCTTTGATCAAGGTTTGTACTGAGTCGATGATGCGTTTGCCAGACTCAGTGACATTCAAGTAGCTTAGAGATCCTTTATTTGGGTGCTCAGTTACGTCAGTATGACCGGTTGGAAGAGGAGATAGTGGGATAACCTGGTTAGTGACTGGAAGTGTGGTTCCAATCTCCACTTGAGGTTCTGGTATGGTTGAGTGATCGGTAGAGTTGTTCAGGGGAGAAGTAGAAATTCGAATACTGTCAGTGCTGACGGGGGCAGATACATTTGGAGTCAGCACAATGCTTGGATGGACAGTATTGACAGCAATCGCCTCAACCTGACTTGTTGAGGTGGCAGAGGCATTTTGGTCGGCATGTTCCTATTGGGAAGAAACAGAGGCTTGTTTTTCGATGGATGCCGCAGGTTTTCTACCAACAAATCTGAGTTTTAGGGCAGAAGGGTCTTTGGTTGATTGTTGAATGACGAAGTCAGGAAGAGTTGGTGGTTGTACAGGAGGCTCACTGACTGTCTTCTCACATGCCTTAACCAACCTTCTTTTTCTAGGAGGATTGTCAGCCTGTATAGACTCTCCTGAGTGAGATGGAGAAGATTCTTGTTGCTCATTATTAAGCTGGTCAGCTTGTACTTGGACTTGATCAACATTGTGTTGGTCAAGTTCTTGTTCTTCCCCAGCAGCCAACACAGTATTGGCATGCTCAGCTTCGTATTCACTAGCTGTCTCCTCGGAGTCAGCATCATCGTTGTGCTCATCATCGTCATCAGAGTCCCCATCCAATTCTTCCTCTACTTGTGCAATAAACTGGTCATCCAGATGAACCTCTTCTTCTTGTTCCTCAGACACAGTTCCTAAACAATGTGTGTAGTGAGAATCACCAGGCACAACAATGTCAGTAGGGATAGCATCGAGGGGAGTCAGTGTAGAAGACTTGTGTTTCTTCTGAGGTTGCACATCAGCATCTGTTCTGTCCTCAGTTTCAGGCTCATCTTGCCTGTTCCTTTTCTCAGCTGACTTAGGTCTCTCCTGACCCTTAGTACCAGCTGACTTTTGCTTCTTAGCTAGAGACTCAGTATCATGTGAAGGAGTCTCAACAGCTTTCCTCTTATGAGAAGCGGGGGCCTTAGTTCTTCTCCCTTTCTGCGGAGCAACTGTTTCCTCAGCTTGTCCAGCAGCAGCAGCAGCAGCTTTTCCTTTCTTCAGAGGCTGACCGAACTTCAACACTCTCAGTGAAGCTGCTGTGATCTCAGATCCTTTAGCTGTTTCTTCATCAGTCAGGTCTATCTGATGATTAATGAGGATCCTGGTGATGAGCGATCCTAGCCTTGGAGTTCCGGTACTCCGTAGGAAGCCAGCAATGAGGAATACTGGCATGTTGATCGGCTTGTACATCAGCATATGCCAGATGAAGCATTGCTCGAAGTTTGTTGCTGAGGTGGTGCAGTTAATCTTGGGATAGATAAAGTAACTCAGCAGATAATGAGCCATCTTCTGGTGCTGACCCATGGAGGAACTGGATACTTCTCCTGAGTGGCCTGCAGGTTTACAGAAGTTGACCTCGTACCCAGTACCATCCTGATCTCCAGATCTCCTTAGCCTTGTTCCCTCAGTTTTTAACTTGAGCAGATTCCCTAGGTAGAGAGGGTTGATGAAGATGGTTTTCTCTTTCACCACAGTTACCAAGTAGTCCTGGTTATCATCGGCAACGCGAAGGTTGTGGTAAAACTCCTTTACAAGGTCAGGATAGGTGGGATCCCTAATTGAAAACAGCTCAGTCTATCCATTCTGTGAAATCCACTCACGGAAGGGTTGTTCGGATTGAACGAAGGCTTCAGATACCCATCTTGAGGGCTTAACCTTCCATTCTCGGACGTTTTCGAAGACCTTTGAACAGGTCCTGACTTTTTCAGGCTTTCCCTTACCAGAGGAGGTTTGGCCAGTTTTTCCTTTGCTCGGTGAGGTGACCTTGGTAGATTCTGGCACAGAGGTTTGCCTGGAAGTTTCATCGGAGCTGGGCTTAGGGTGGCCGGCACCGGAAATGTTGAAGGAAATTTTAGTCATAGTTGAAGGATGCGTTTGGGAAGCTTTGAGAATTTTAGAGAAAGCTCTTTGCCTTAAAATTCGGTAGACGTAAAGAAGATAACAATGGGGATTTACCCATTATTTATAGCGGTGAAGTGTGGATCTTAACGAATCCATGTGTCAGTTTTGCCTCGGGATTGTGAACCGACAATGATCCTGGTATTTATGACACATTCGACGTGTACGTCATCCTAGGTGGCTATACGCGTGCTTTTACATTTATTCTAACGGATCTAACACTCAGCGTTTAGAATACTAAGCGTTTCATATTCTGAGTGGTCAGTTTTGCATAAAGGGATGATTTCTAAGTTTAAACTAACTTACTCAGTGTGCAAATTTACTCAGTATTTGCTGTTTAATTAATTTCAATGAGTACTCAGAAAAAACAATCATTCAGCATAATAATTCACTCAGCATGCATATTCATTTAGTTCAAGAATTTACTGAAGAGGATTAAACATACCAATAGCTTCTCTCAGTATGCTGAACTGCTCACGAGCCAGTGGCTTCGTGAAGATATCCGCAAGCTGCTCGTCCGTTGGGACAAAGGTCAGCTTGATCTCACCCTTGAGTACATGATCTCTAATGAAGTGATGTCTGATGCTGACATGCTTCATTCTGCTGTGCTGAATTGGGTTCTTTGAAAGATCAATTGCACTTTTGTTGTCACATTTGACTTCAATTGTCTTTGTTTGAACACCATAGTCTTCAAGCTGTTGCTTAATCCATAGGACTTGAGCAACACAATGACCATCAGCAATGTACTCAGCTTCAGTGGTAGACAAGGCTACTGACGCCTGCTTTTTGCTGAAGCAGGATACAAGATAGCTTCCTAAGAAGTG
This sequence comes from Euphorbia lathyris, assembly GCF_963576675.1. Classification (NCBI taxonomy): domain Eukaryota; kingdom Viridiplantae; phylum Streptophyta; class Magnoliopsida; order Malpighiales; family Euphorbiaceae; genus Euphorbia; species Euphorbia lathyris. Next base: position 81,147,387 of record NC_088914.1, on the reverse strand, counting down.
ACATCCTCCAGAGGTGCTTTTACGCTCCAGCTTATCCCGTCCATAGTCAGCGTCAGTGTATCCGATGAGTGTGAAATCATGAGTATTGGGATACCATAAACCTGCATTCACTGAGCTTTGCAAATATCTAAGGATTCTTTTTACAGCAATGTAATGAGATTCCTTAGGGTTAGATTGATATCTAGCACAGTAGCATACTGAAAACTGAATGTCCGGTCTACTGGCTGTTAAGTAAAGTACAGAGCCTATCATACCTCGATATAATTTGCTGTCTACTGACTTACCATTCTCGTCAGCGCAGAGGACAGTGTCAGTGCCCATAGGAGTGGATATTGGCTTGCAATTTTCCAAGTCATATTTCTTTAATATCTGGCATATTTGGCTTGACTGATGAAGATGCCATTCTTTCCTTGTTTAATTTGAAGACTGAGGAAGAAGTTGAGTTCTCCCATCATGGACATTTCAAACTCAGTCTGCATTTGTTTGCTAAACTCCTTGCACATTGATTCGTTAGTTGCACCAAATATTATATCATCAACATAAATTTGGGCCAGCAGGGTATCTTTACCCTTTCTCTTAATGAATAAGGTTGTATCAGCTTTGCCCCTGACGTAATTTCTAGTCAGTAGGAAACTGGTCAGCCTCTCATACCAAGCACGTGGTGCTTGCTTGAGGCCGTACAGAGCCTTTTTGAGTTTATAAACGTGGTTTGGGAATTTAGGGTCCTCAAAACCTGGAGGTTGATTAACATAAACCTCCTCGTTTATAACTCCATTAAGAAATGCACTTTTGACATCCATTTGGAATAATTTAAAGTTCATGTAAGATGCATATGCACATAGAATTCTAATTGCCTCTAGCCTTGCCACTGGGGCAAAGGTCTCACCGTAGTCAATACCTTCTTGCTGACTGTAGCCCTGAGCTACAAGTCTTGCTTTGTTTCTGACCACGTTCCCTTGTTCATCCATCTTGTTTCTGAAGACCCATCTTGTTCCAATGGTCTTCTGACTCTTTGGATGAGGCACTAGCTCCCATACATTGTTTCTCCTGAATTGATCGAGCTCCTCTTGCATTGCGATCATCCAGAATTCATCGTACTCAGCTTCAGCGAAATTCTTCGGTTCTTGAACTGAGACGAAGGCTACATTGCTGAGGTACTTCCTGAGTTGATTCCTTGTCATCAGGGTATTCCCAGCAGAATCAAGGATTGCACTTTCTGAGTGCCCTCTTGGAATCCTTATCTCTTTAGGTAGATTTCTGTCTTGTGCTGTCTGTGTTTCAACAATCTCTGCAGAAGTAGATGAGTCAGTGAAAGTAATCTTAGGTTCACTCTTACTCTTGGTCAGCCTTTTAGTGAATGACTCAGTAGCTGGTTCTTGGTCAGTGGTTACTGAGTGTGGATCATCTTCGGTCAGCGGCTGGTATCTACCTGCAGGGTTAGTGATAACGAGTAGAGAAATTCTGATCAACTTCCGTCCCTGTGGGGGCGTCGTTGGGTTCGACGGGGGGAAGCTCCGATGCCAAAGTCAGTAAGATGAATCAAGGAAACAAACTGAATTGACAAAGGTTGCGAGAATGTGTACCTCGATAGCCTAGGGAATCAGGCTATATATAGCTGAGAAGTTGTAACCTTCAGGAAACTAGAAAGTCTCCATTAATGCTCCATTAATGGTGGTTACGAGTTATCTTTAACCTGGCAGTTAGCTAATTGATAATTCATTAATGATCTTTATGGCCGAGTCGGCGACCAGCCGTTATAGTGGCGAATCAGGTGAATGAAGAGATTCGCCTCATAGGTCCGCCAGCGGATCTCTCAGAGCAGATCCGTGGAGATCCGCGTGCCAGCTCCCCTTTGGGGATCACTACGCGGCGTTCTTGAGGTGAATATCCCTTTTAGTCCTCGGGTTAATATCTCGATGTTATCAGAAGCCCCCCCCAAAATGCCCTTAAAGTCCTTTAGGGCTTTTGAGCTTCCGCGCGCCGTCATAAACACCTGTATTAATGAGCACACTGTTCAATGCCAATGGATGAATGACATGTGTAGTGGACGCACTGTCCCAGGAAGGAGAAAACTTTCTTCTTCCTCTTTCGCTTTCTCTTTCTTCTTCACTTCTTCGTTTTTTCTCTATTGCTCGAAGCTTTTTCCGGGAATTTTTCAGAGTTTCACACCAAGCTTCCGATTTCTCATGTAAGTTCATTTTCTTTTGTTTAACTTTTCTCTGGATGTTTAGAAGTTCGTCTTCATCTTCTAGATCAACTTCAGAACTTTTTAATTCAACCTCTTCTCCCGAAATAGAAGTCGATTTTAGTTGGACCACTTCGTCATCAGGGAACTCTTTTTCTTCCGAGGGCACGATTAACTCTGATTTAGCTGGGTCTAGTGACTCGGCGTGTAATCACTATCAAACTCGTTCCACTAGGAACCCGATTCTTTTTACTTCTATCTCTGGCGCCGCTCCGGCCGGTGCATCTAGGTGGTTTCCGGGGACAATGGCCTCTTCTTCAATTCCTCCTAAGAAAAAGAATCCCCGAGCGGAGTCTACTCCGTCTCGTATGAGCGCCGCGGATCTAGCGGATCTGGCGAATCGCTTTCCCTAGATCAAGAACTATGAGACTCAGCTTGCCGCATCTCATCAACGTCCTTCCTATCCGCCTAGCGGTTTCCTTACAGTATACTGCAGTCACGTGGAGAGAGGGTTCCGACTTCCTCTTCCGAAGATGATGGCGGACATCCTCTCCTACTTTGACATCACGGTCAGCCAGCTACATCCCAACTGCTGGTTGGATATCGCTTTAGACTGCTACCTCGCCTCAAATTTAGGAGTGGTATATACGGGTCGTATCTTTAGAGCTTTTCACAAACCATCAAAACGGAAGTCCGAATCCTATCTTACGTTTGCCAAATTCGGAGTATATTCGCCCTTTAGTGACAAAATTTCCAATGTCCATTGCTGGGATGAGAAATTCTTCTACGTGAAGATAAAAGATGGCGAACCAATGGGTTTTCCTTCAGTCTGGAATCCCAGGCCGTTACATATGGCGGGCGATATGCGAATTTTAACGGATAGTGATGAGAAGGTGGCGGAGCTCATGAAGCAGATCAAGGCGGATGCATGGACATATGCGGATGCCTTAGCTTTCATGATGAGTGATATTCCATTGATTCGCCTGGAAGGGGATCAATTCATTTACTCAAAGATTACGCAATTTGACCAAGGTACCTTTCATTTCTTTATGAACTTTGATTACTTTAATGTTTTCTTTGGCAGGGGTTTATCTAAGGCCAATCACGCTCTTGCAGAGAAGCGTAGGAAGTTTCTGGAGGCTGAAGCACGCAAGAAAGATCAAGCGGCAAATCCTCAAACGAATACTGGAAAACGTCCTGCGGAAATGGTGGTTGAGCCGCCACTAAAGATGAGGAAGCCTACCACCACTGGAGGCCCTAAGCTTATGGCGGATGCCATGAGGTCCGCCAGGCCTGCTGGGGAGATTGCACAGGTAGGTTATCTTTTATCTTTATTTGTTCATCAAGTTTTGGACTTGAGTTCTGACCCTTGAACGTTTGTGTAGACGGCGAAGCCCGATATTGGTGGATACTGGTCCGCCAAATTTGGAGCCCAAGGTTCTTTCGAGAATGAATCCATCCTAAACGATTTGGATGAGGCCTTAGGTCAGGTGGGCGAAGTGCAGAGGAACCATAACCAAATTCCTGGTTCCATTCATGCGCAAAAGGGGAAAACGGAGCTCCTCATGGTGAGTTCCTTTAGAAAGGATTTCGTTTTGCAGAAAATACTAGTCCTTCATTCCTTTTTGACTGAATTGTTTGTTTTTGGCAGTTGTATACTCGCATACGTACCATGGAAACAGAGCTCCTTCAAAATGTGGCGGATAAGGCAACCGTCGAGAAGTTAGAGAAAGAGGTAGCGGAAGCCAATACGGATATCGCTTCTGCTAATGCAAACCTCACTTCCGCTAATGCAAACCTTGCTTCCGCCACAGCCGCCTTGGTTCTTAGGGACGCAGAAATTGAGAAGTTAAAGGCAAAGATCGTGTCTGATGCCAAAAACCACGAGGACGCCCTTGGAGAAGCTGAATATATGGCGGGTGAGCAAGCCTTTTATTACGGCGAAATGCTCATGGCGTACTTCTCACTGGCGTATCCTGAGATTAATTTCACAGATCCGCAATTCGCCGTCCCCGAACCAGAGGATGTGGCGAAATTCAACAAAATGTTAGATGCTAAGGAGTACCTCCGTGATTATGTTCGGAGATGGATGAAGGGGCCCATGGAGGAAACCAAGCCGTCCACTACTGTTACGTTAGATGAGCTTGAGGAGGTGTCCCCTAAGGCGGGTGAAGAACCGATTCCTGACCAGACTCTTCCCCTTGGTCCCACATCCTCTGCGGATAAGGAGGTATCTCCGGCTGGCATATCTGTGGATGTGGAGAAGGAAGATCCCCAAGCAAGCGCCGTGAGCAAGGAAAGCGCAAATGAGGATGCTCCCATTGTTACTTAGTTTGTTTTTATTTGTGATATTGTAAAAACGCCTCTAAGTACAATTTGTTTTAATCCTTCATAGAAGCTATGTTATTTTGCCTTTATGTTTGTGTAAGGAAATATATAGGCATCTAGGATTTGTGTTGGAGTAGGTGGCCAGCCATACTCCATTGTATGAACCTTTGTGAAGGTTAGAAGCTGTTCTATTCCTTCTAGAGGAAGTAAAGCTGCCCAGGGGATCAATTTGTTACCTATCTTTGAGGTGAAGTGATCCGCCCGTAGGACTTGTGAATCCTTCTCTGGGAAGGATAAGAGAGTGTAAAGACCTTGCGTCCAAGGATCGTTTTAACTCTATTGGAGATTGGGATCCGCTTAGAGACGGATCCGCCCATAAGATTGGTTCTCTTATGTCTTTAAGGCGAAAAGAAAGTAGCTATGGGATAGCGATACGTTGTAAATGTGGAGAGCGTTGGATGCCCCCCTTCTTTTTAAGACTGGAATATTGATATTGCTTCAATAAACTTTTAAAAAGAACATAGATAACATAACAAATGATGTTTATTAATGGGAGAAATACTTTATTACAGCAAGTAGGTCTTATAGGTGAGCCTCGTTAAAACCTTTAATAAGAAAAACCACATGGGAAAAAGCTTATTAAAGGAAAAAGAGTACTCACGACCGTGTGTACACTTCATTTACTGACAAAATATTTGCGGAGATTTTGGAGGTTCCATGTGCGTGGCAGTGTGTTACCCTTCATATCTTGGATTTTAAATGTGGCGAACCCAATTTTGTCCACTATCTGATATGGACCCGTCCAGTTGAGCCCTAACTTGCCCTTGCCTTCTCGAGACTGGACTTTGTCAGCCTTTCGGAGCACAAGATCACCCACATTTAGATCCACAAGCTTGGCGTTTTTATCATGATAAGATGCGATCCGCTGTTTATATGCCGCCATGCGCACATAGGATTGGTCCCTGCGATCTTCTATCTGATCTAGGTGCTCCCTTAGCCGTTTACCGTTGTCCTCTTCACAATAAAAGGCCACTCTATCACTGGGGACCTGTATTTCAACTGGGATCACGGCTTCGACTCCATGAGAAAGGGCGAATGGTGTTTCCCCTGTGGCCGTCCTTGGGGTGGTGCGATAAGCCCATAGAACGCTTGTCAGCTGGTCCGCCCACTTCTTATCATGCTCTCCCAATCTCTTCTTTATCCCCTTTACGATCGTCTGATTTGTAACTTCAGTCATCCCGTTGGACTGGGGATAATAAACGGAGGCAAATCTGTTCAGGATGCCCAACCCTTCACAGAAAGCTTTGATGGTATGTGGAACACCGTATCTTCCCACGATGTTGTCTTTGACAATTTCCACCATTCATTCTGCAGTGATGGAGGAAACAGCTTCGGCTTCTACCCACTTGGTGAAATGGTCCACTGCCACTACTACGTACCTCCTCTGTCGGCGAGTCGGAGGAAATGGGCCAACAATGTCTATTCCCCAGAGGGCGAATGGCCGTCCTTCTATGATGGGCCTCTGGATATGTTTGGCAGTATGTGATTCATTCGCATGAATCTGGCAACTGTGATAAGATTCTACCAATTTTTGGGCATCCAATTCTGCCGTGGGCCAGTAGAAACCTGTTAACCTGGATTTCTTCAAGATGGCGGCGGATGCTTCATGAGCCCCACATGATCCCTCATGTAGCTCTTTGAGGATTTGTTGTCCCTCCTCCGGAAGAATGCACTTCAACCAGGGATGGCTAAAGGATTTTCTGTAAAGGCCGTCATTGATCATGGAGAAATAGGTCGCTCTCCTAACTATCCATCGTGCCTCTTCTTTGTCCTCGGGTAAGGTTCCATTTAGCAGATATTGGCGGATGACCGATCTCCAATCATCTTCCACCGTTGTGAGTAGGGATACTTCCTCTGAGGTGAAGGCTGGAGCTATTTTAACCTCGAAGGGACAATCCGGATCTATCCAGTTCTCCTCACAATAGGCCATTTTGGCCAAATGATCCGCCTCTATGTTGGACTCCCTTGGTACGTGAATCAGTTCCCATTTAGTTTCCTTAGTCTCAAGGTGATCCAGCAATTTTTTGACTTCTGCTACGTATTTGGCCAGAACCTCGTCTTTCACCTCGTAATTCTTGATTACTTGGTTGACCATTAGCTTAGAATCACTATAGATCACAATCCGCTCAGGAGTGATTTCTTTGAGTAGGCGTAATCCCAATATCAGAGCTTCATATTCAGCAGCATTATTAGTTGCATGGAAATTTAATTTTGCTGCGTACCGTAATTTTATGTATTGGGGACCCTTGATCACAACGCCTACACCAGCTCCGTCTGCCGAGGAGGCGCCGTCGGTGTACATTGTCCACTCCTCTATTGGAGGCTTGGGATGATCTATCCCTTCATCAGTGAATTCATTCACGAAGTCTGCCAGGACCTGACTCTTTAAAGCTGACCTGCTTTCATATCTTACATCGAATTCGCCCAGGCGAATTGCCCATTCCATCAACCTTCCCGAAGTGTCTGGTCTCTGCAACACCTTTCTCATTGGTATATTCGTTCGAACCACTACAGTATGCGCCTAAAAATATGGCCTAAGGCGGATTGCCGTGGTGACAACAGCCAGCGCCATTTTATCAAGTTTAGAATATCTGGTTTCAGCGTCTTTCAGAATCTTGCTCACGTAATAAATCGGAAATTGCTGGCCATCCTCCTCTCGTATCATGACCGTGCATACGGCTTTATCTGTAACTGATACATACATGTAGAGGTCCTCTCCCTTCAAAGGTCGACTCATCATGGGTGGCTCCGTGAGGAACCGCTTGATTCCTTCGAAGGCCCTTTCACAATCCTCATTCCACTCGAATGCCTTTTGCTTCTTAATGACCTCGTAAAAGGGCTGACATCTGCGAGCTGAACAAGAGATAAACCTGCCTAAGGCTATGATACGCCCATTAAGGCGTTGTACTTCTCTGATATTCCGTGGTGCTTGCATTTCTAGGACAGCCTTAACCTTGTCAGGATTTGGGCTAACTCCTTTTTCGCTGATCATGAACCCTAAGAATTTTCCATACGTCGCACCAAAAGTGCACTTCTCTGGGTTCAACTTAATGTTGTGGCGTCGGAGTACGTCCAGTACCTCCTTTATATCATCCGCATGCTTTTCTATGGTCGTACTTTTGATGATCATGTCATCTACATAGACAGAATAGTTATCCCCTTTACTATCTGCGAATATCTTGTTCATCATCCTCTGATAAGTTGCACCCGCGTTCTTAAGCCCAAAGGGCATAACTTTGAAACAATAAGTGGCTTGGTGTGTTACGAACGAGGTCTTGATTCTATTTGAGGGCTCCATGGGGATCTGATGATAACTTGACTTCACATCAGTAAAGGAGTACATGGCGTGACCGGCGGTTCCGTCTACGAGCATGTCGATACATGGCAAAGGGTAGTTGTCTTTGGGGCAAGCTTTGTTGAGATCCATAAAGTCAATGCACATGCGGTAAGATCCGCCCGCTTTTTTCACCAAAACGACATTCGCCAACCACGGTGTGTAAAGCACCTCCTCAATGGCGTCCGCCCGCTGGAGCTTGGTGATCTCTTCTTCTATCACCTTCTGTCTTTCCGGGCCATGGTTTCTTCGTTTCTGAGCCACGGGAACTGTATCTTTATCAATGTTGAGCTTGTGAGTGATCACGTCTGGACTGATTCCGGGGAGAATTTCATCCTTCCATGCGAAGAAATCTTCCGCCTCACAGAGTACCTTAGTGATTGCATTTTTAATTTCGCCTTTGAGCCCTTTAGCCATTCGCACCTGCTTTTCATCCGCCATAAGGTACATTTCGGTCTCGCCCAAGGCCATTATGACGCGCTCCTCTTCATCTTCCTCCTTAGATTGTGGGCGAATCATTAGTGATGCCGAATATGTCTCCTGGGCCACCTTTTGGCTACCTCGGATCATTACACCTCCCTTGGTCGTGGGAATGTAAAGTGTTAAGTGGCGTATGGAGATAAGGGCTGCAACTTCAGAGATAAAGGGCCGTCCGAGGATGATATTGTAAGCTAACTGACCATCCAAGACAGAAAATTCTAGATCACCCCTCCAGACCTGATCATCGTCTGTAAGCTCACAATCCAGAGTGACTTGGCCTTTTGTTTGGATAGTATGTCCCGTCACTCCCAAGATATCGACCACAGTTGGCTCTACCTGGACAGGATCAATCATGAGTTTGGCGAAAGCTCCTCTGGTGATGAGATTGCATGAACTCCCAGTATCAATCATTACTCTTTTCATCTCCCAGCCTTCCACCATCATAGTGACGACCAGTGCATCCGCATGGGGAGATATTTCAGGACCTACATCGGAAAAGGGGCGATTTAACGACGTCTTGTCAAGGGCGGCAGTCCTTGCCTTTTTTAGCATTGGCTGGTATCCAGGTCCGCCTGATATGACATTGATGGTACCCTTTCCTTTCTTCTTTGGGTCCTCCTTGGGTCTATCACCATCTCCTCTCTTGCCTTCAGTTTGGATGAACCGATCCAATTTGCCCCTCTTTATGAGACGCTCGATTTCTCGAGCTAACTCCCAGCATGCGTCAGTGTCGTGGCCATTTTTCCTGTGATATTTACAATAGTTTTTAGGATTTTTACCATTATTGGTGTACTCCCCTCCCTTCGGTTCGGGGTATGAAATGCTCCGTTTGTGTTGACTGTTCTCGATCCACATAAGGACTTCACTTTTAGAAGAATTGAGAGGTGTGAAAGAGGTGACAAACGTTGATTTGTTCTTAGACTCTCTTCGCCTGTTTCTAGAGGAAGAGTCCTGACGCTTGTCTCTGTCTCTATCTCGGGGATGAGATTCGCCCTTGTCCCTTTTCGGCGATGATGGTGAACCTCGGCGAATGTCATCCACCTCTATAAAATCTTTACAACGCTCCATCAACTCTGCCATGCTGGTGGGTTTCTTTCGAATGAGATCTTCCTGCAAACTCTTACAGGTGGTATTTCTTACGAAACATTCCACAGCTACGGAGATATCCACATCAACGATTTGTATGCACAACTGGTTGAAAGTGTCCACATACTCCCGAAGGGATTCATTCGCCTTCTGCTTTAACTCAAAAAGCTTCCCGGATTTCACCACTGGAGGAATACAGCCGGCGAATTTAGCGCAAAATTCCCTGCTCAATTGATCGAAGATGTTTATTGAACCTGGAGGTAAAGATTGAAACCACAAATAGGCCGGGCCCCCCAGTATGGTAACAAACATTTTGCAGAGCACGGGCTCGGTGGCACGGTTGAGCCTAAGCAGTATTTGATATTTTCTAATGTGAGCTTCTGGATTGTCACTTCCTGTGTATATTGCAAGATTGGGAATTTTAAAAGCTCTGTCTGTTTCCTCCGCTTCGATCCAAGCTGCGAAAGGCGAATCCCTATTGGCGAACGGGTTATGCCTGGCATTTTCTTCATTCATACGGAGCACCAGGGCCCTAACTCTATCATCAAAAAATTTCGGATCCACCCTGGGACGACCTCTTCGTGGCGATCTGCTTGGAGAAGAAGAAGAACTTGAATCAAACGATGGATCTGATGGCGAATGCCCTCCTCTGTTACCGCGTCCGCCCCCTCCTCCATTACCTCCTCCTCCGCCACCTCCACTTCCGCCTCCTCCGCCAGGGGGAGCCAGTCCGTTTCCCCCTCCCTGGCTTCCTGACGGGATGTGTCCAACAGTTCCCGAAGGTGGTGGTGGTGGTGGCCCACTTGGATGGGGTGTCTCTCTTGGCCTTTTACTCCGTCTACGACCAGTAGATGGAGGTGATCTACCACGATGGGAGGATCTCGGTCGTCGAGGCGAAGGTGACCTGGAGCGCCTGCCTTTCTCCTTTCTATGCTTTTTGTGTGTTCGCCCTTTGGATCCGCCAGGGGGGAGATTCGTCCATGGGATTGATTTGTCGTTCGCCAGTCGACGTCGTGGTGGTTATCATAGAATCCGTGTTGTGAGCTTAGAGGAATGAAGAACTTTGGGCGCCCGGTCCAAAGCTTAACAAAGGCCAAGATGATACGGTCGATGTGGACGCCATGCTCCAATGTGGAGGGAGGGTCATAAATGACCGCAGGCGATTCCCTGTCTCGATTCCAAACCGTTCTCCAATTGCTTGAGCACACATACTAATGAAAGCATCTGGAGGCATACTATTTTCGACGTGCGTTGCAGGAGCAGTTGAATCAGTGCGGCCAGCACTAGATGGTGTAACTAATGGTGTTTCAATCCTTGAGGAGGGATTTTGATCTCCGTTTGTCATAGTTTTTTAGTGTGAACGAAAAACCCTTTGTTTGGTTAAGGATTCCACCTTCACCGCACCAATTGATAACGAGTAGAGAAATTCTGATCAACTTCCGTCCCTGTGGGGGCGTCGTTGGGTTCGACGGGGGGAAGCTCCGATGCCAAAGTCAGTAAGATGAATCAAGGAAACAAATTGAATTGACAAAGGTTGTGAGAATGTGTACCTCGATAGCCTAGGGAATCAGGCTATATATAGCTGAGAAGTTGTAACCTTCAGGAAACTAGAAAGTCTCCATTAATGCTCCATTAATGGTGGTTACGAGTTATCTTTAACCTGGCAGTTAGCTAATTGATAATTCATTAATGATCTTTATGGCCGAGTCGGCGACCAGCCGTTATAGTGGCGAATCAGGTGAATGAAGAGATTCGCCTCATAGGTCCGCCAGCGGATCTCTCAGAGCAGATCCGTGGAGATCCGCCTGCCAGCTCCCCTTTGGGGATCACTACGCGGTGTTCTTGAGGTGAATATCCCTTTTAGTCTTCGGGTTAATATCTCGATGTTATCAGTGAGTTTCGTCGAACTCCACATGTACTGACTCTTCTAGAACTTGAGTTCGCTTATTAAAAACTCTGTATGCTTTGCTGTTTGTTGAGTAGCCCAAAAAGATAGCCTCATCAGCTTTTGAGTCAAACTTTGCTAAGCTATCTTTGGTGTTTAAAATAAAACATTTACAGCCAAAGGCACGAAAGTATCAAATGTTGGGCTTTCGTCCTTTCCAAAGTTCATAGGGGGTTTTCTTTAATATAGGTCTAACTAGAGCCCTATTAAGAATATAGCACACTGTGTTAACAGCCTCTCCCCAAAAATACTTTGGAAGCCTATGCTCATCCAGCATTGTCCTGGCTATTTCAACCAGAGTTCTTTTCTTCCTTTCAACAACCCCATTTTGTTGAGGTGTTCTAGGAGCAGAAAAATTGTGGTCAATGCCGCTGGCTTCACAGAATTCAACAAACTTTTGGTTTTTGAATTCTCCACCGTTATCGCTACGGATGTGAGCTAATTTTAGGTCTTTATCATTTTCAATTTTTCTAACCAAATTTGAAAATGTCTCAAAGGTCTCATCCTTGCTACTCAGCAAGATGACCCATGTGTACCGAGAGAAGTCATCTACAATGACCAAGGAAAATCTTCTTCCACCCAGACTCAGCGGCTGGACTGGACCGAAGAGATCCAAGTGTAGTAACTCTAACGGACGCTTAGTTGAGACAATATTTTTGCTGTGAAAAGATTGTTTGGTTTGTTTTCCAGCTTGGCAAGCGTGGCATAATTGATCTTTTTCAAATTTAAGTTCAGGCAGTCCCTCAACCAATTGCTTTCTTGCTAATTTGGCCAGGAGGTCCATGCTTACATGACCAAGTCTCATGTGCCATAGCCAGGAATTTTCTTCCTTTGATACTAAGCATACAGTTTTTGAAAACTTTTTCTCTAAGTCTAGCATAAAGACATTATCTATGCGAGGGGCAGTTAAAATTAACTCATTTGATTCACCCTCGTATATTTTACATCCAGTAGCATCAAATATAACTTTTCTCCCATTGTCACATAGCTGAGCTAAGTTGAGTAAGTTATATTTGAGTCCGCTGACTAGGGAGACAGATTCAATAGTAGGATTACCTCCTATGGTTCCTGACCCTACTATCTTACCCTTCTTATTGTCTCCAAAACTTACACTTCCTCCTCGTTTACGCTCAAACGTGATGAACTGAGTTTCATCACCAGTCATATGCCTCGAGCATGCGCTGTCAATATACCACATCTTTGACTTCTCGGCACATCTCAGGCTTACCTGCATTGTAACTAGTTACTTTTAGGTACCCAATTCTTTTTGGGTCCTTGCTTGTTAGGTGCAATAGGTAAAGCATCATATTTTATTTTATGGCGACATACTTGGACAGTATGGCCATTCTTTCCACAGAAGTCATAGCTGACCTTCTGTTTAGGATGTTTCACTGACTTGTCAGCACCCCAGTGCTGAGCGTGCCAGCACACCTTAGTGGTGTGTCCTTTCTTCCCACAAAAGTCACACTGGACTTTTCGCTGGGGATTCCATCTCTGCTGAGTACTTCGGTACTGAGTGTTAAGAGGAATGTTTCTTTTATTTGGAACCTTTAATTGGTTCTGGATAGTTGTGACGTCCTTTCTCAGTTTCTTTGAAACTGATTGGACTTCAGAGACAGACTCATGTATGATCTTCATGTTATCATGCAAAGTCGAGTTGTCCTGAAGAAGGAATCTGAGGTCACTCAGCTTAACCTCTTCAACCTCATCACAGCGCCTGCTGAGTGTTCTAATTTTCTTATTACATTTTTTAATAAGTGTATAGAGATCACTCAGGGAATTACCAATTTCGTTTCTAAGCAGAGAAAGTGATATTACCTCATTTGATTGCTCCTTATCGTCAGATTCAACGGAGGGGTCAGCATGCTCAGAGACGCATGGCTCAGCAAGTTCATCAGCCATGAAGCATATCTTCACTGACTCGGTGGCCTCAGCTTCTGTTGATAAAGACTCATCACTGTCGCTCCATGTAGCCACCATTGCCTTTTTGCCATTCTTCTTATCTTTCCTCAGCGTGGGGCAGCTTGACTTTATATGGCCAGTTTGATGGCACTCAAAGCATGTAATGGGCTTTGAGCTGTCCTTTTTGTATTTGCTGTCGCTTGAGTCAGCTTTATACCTATCAAACTTTCTGTAAGGCTTCTTAGAATATTTGTCATTCTTCCTGAATAGCCTTTTCATCTTCCTTGTAAACATAGCCATCTCCTCGTCATCAGTTGAGCTCCCGTCAGTGGAGTCAGCTTTCATGACAAGAGACTTCTGCTTCTTGTCTTCAGATTTTTCCTTCACCTCGAAGTTTTTCATAGATATCTCATGGGTCAGCAACGAGCCGATGAGTTCGTCATATTTGTAGGTGGTTAAATCCTGAGCTTCCTCAACAACGGTCTTCTTTGCTTGCCAGTCTTTAGGAAGACTCCTGAGTATCTTTTTGACTTGTTCTTCCTCAGTGAAGATTTTCTCAAGTCTCTTGAGCTCATTAATGATGTTGGTAAACCTTGCATTCATATCTGAAATGCCCTCATCATTGTTCATCTCGAACAACTCGTACAGTCTCATATGCTGATTCACCTTGGACTCCTTTACTTTATTGGTTCCCTCGTAGGTGACTTCCAACTTTTTCCAGATCTCTTGCGCCGACTCACAACCTGAGATTTTATTATATTCTGCAGCATCGAGCGCACAGTGAAGCATATTGATAGCCGAAGCGTGATTTTGAAGCTTCTTAAGATCATCCTCTGTCCATTTGGCCTCAGCTTTTACAACTGTTTGGCCAGCCACAATTTCGACAGGTACAAATGGGCCTTGAACTATAGATAGCCAGACACTCATATTTGTAGCCTGAATGAAATTTTTCATCCTATTCTTCCAGAAGGTATAGTTAGACCCGAAGAATAGGGGAGGCCGAGTGATGGACAGCCCCTCAGGCAGTATCTGAGTTGTTTGGTTTCCTGGGAGAAACCGAGTACTGTTTTCGCCCATGGTAGGGATCAGCTCAAGGTTGTTAGACCTTTTACAATGAGCTTTTAAGCTCTGATACCACTTGTTGGTCCCTTATAACGTTGCAAGTATAGTTCCAAGGGGGGGGTTAGGAACTATTTAAACTTTTTCTTAAGTTTGGGCAAACTTCTTTTCTTAAGAGAAAAGGTTTTAACAGCGGCGCTGAGTGATCAGTAAGATACTGGCTTAGTCAACTGGTGACTATGTCAGTTTCTTGACTTGAGTCAGGAGATAGCACTTAAAGTCTATTCCTGAGCTCAGATGTTCGATGCGCACAACTCAGCTTGACCTCTTTACTTGGTCAGTTTTTGGTTATTTAAGCAAGCAATATATATAAGGAGTTTAAGGTAAGAAATACGTTACTCAGCAGATTTATCCAGGTTCGGCTTCTTCTAAGCCTACGTCCTGTCCCCGGAACACGTTCCGAGATTTCGAATCCTCTACTGAGCTCTTTAAAGGTAGAGCCTCAATCCTTTTACAATCTTAGCAACTGAGTATAACAAGAGTACCTTCCTCTATACCTCTACTCAATCCTAATCTCTTGCTGAGTACTATAACCGAGTACTCAGCCTCTCCTTTCTAATCTCTAGAAATGATAAGTGTTTGTCCTAAACAATGATTGCTAAGACACCTTAGATGATTGAATAATCACTCTAGACTTTTACACAAATATATGAAATGTAGTGTAAGATTTGCTTTGCTTCTTGCTTGCAGAACTTACGTAGAAATTTGGTCAGCGTAATGGCTTGATCAAGTTCTGTGTTGAATGAAGCTTCTGATGGCACTATTTATAGAGACGTCTTGAGGCATCGGTCATTTCGAATTTCGAAATAACCGTTGGAGGGAAACGGCTTCCTGTCGTTGTCATCCTGACTTGCTCAGAGCTCTCGGCCAATCAGATTTGTGTATCTTCTGTCCTCGGTCAGCTTTTGGTCAGCTCGGCAGAATGTCTCTCCTTTTATGGTAAAGTCAACTAGACAGCATACTGTGTCGTCTGAACTTTACCCAAAGTGGAAATACTTTGTCTGGAAGTTTTCCTTAGCCAGCTACTGTCTTGTACGCTTTGTCGAATCAACTCAGCAGCTTCGTTCCGAAGTTGTCCCCTGAAGGTCTTCTAGATCCTTCTCATGCTGAGTTGCGTTTTGCACACAGCGACATCGTTTTGATAAACGCGGGCCGAGTTGTCTTGAGTTGTTTGACTTGGGCTTTGACTTTCGTATTGGGCTTGGGCCTTTTAATTCTTGTGTCTTATAAACAATTTAACTCAACATTGAACAAACACATTAGTAGAATAAATCAAAGCATTTAAACTTAGTGTGTTTAGAATATGTTTTTCAATTATACTTAAACAATTTTGTCAAATCAAAATTATGTGGAAAGGTGTTTCAACACAAATGATAAACCTTTTATTAATTTTGTTGTGACACCACCAGCTAGACACTTCCCGGGATCAAGTAGCAGGTAAACGGTAACACATGTATTGTTGTACAGCTTTGTAATTTCATAATTCGACCTTTCGGTCCATGTAATCAAGTAGTCCATGTGAATGACTATATAGGTCCAAGTAGTCCGTATATCTGACCATATAGGTCCAAGTAGTCCATATAATCAAGTAGTCATAAGTGCCTAGACTGGTATGTCACAACGCCATTTACGTTTTATGCAACATGTACACATACTTTGCATTTAAGTCATTCCATCACAAGTAATTCAATCAAGTATCATTTCACATCAACATAGCAAAACAATTCACAATATCACAAAGTATCAATTCATATCAACATTTCAATCACAACTTCAGAAGCCAAAGTATTCATATCATGTTTATACTCACAACTAAGCCGCTAGCTTCATCGACGGCGACTTGTACCTTCCTCCGGAATATCTTCAAAAGTTTGAGTACCTATAAGTATAGTTTAACATATGATTAAAGAGACATCATTATTTATTTACCAAATTTCATTTTCTTATTCTTCTTTTATTCCATAAACTTCAATATCAAATAATATTTCTCAAGGACCCGTCAATACCAAAAGTCTTGTAACTCTCTCTATACTAAACCAACTGACCTAATTCTTATTTTGTTGTACTCCTAACTCATATATGAAGATCATATTAAAATTTTATCATTTTTACAGAACCACCCAATTTATGGCAAAATTTCTTTTGAAGTCCTATCTCAGCATCAACTCGCCTGTACCAATTCCATGAAATCACCCATAACTCAAAAGATATAACTCCAAATGGTCTGATTCCTTTTTCTAATTAAACTAGACAAACATTAGTATACTATATCCAAAATTCAGAATTTTATAAGCTATGTACAATTTATAACCGAATTTATAATCTGACCCTGTGTCAACACATAGGCAACATAGCACATATGAACTTCTTTTCTAGTTATATCTTAGCATACAAATACAATACCAACCAAAGTTTCCAAATCACTAATTAATACATAAATGAACATTTCTTATTTTTAACACCTCTCCAAATGAAGTCTTTAAAGGCTTCAAAAACATATCACAAAAACAGCTTCATATATAGGATTCAACTTAGAGCTAGTCTAATAGATTATACCTTATCTCCTAAAATAATTAACCAAATTGCATGCAACAAATTTTGGGGTTTACCTAAGACATAGACTCAAAAATTTCTCTTCTTCAACTTCCTCAAATTCAGCATCCAAAATTATGAAATAATTTGTGCAAGGTGGTGTATAAACATACCTTTCTCTTCTTCTCCTATTTCTTCTTCTTCTTCTTCTTCTTCTTCTCTTTTTCTTCACTTTCTCACTCTAAAATATTTCTCTCTCTCTCTCTAAAGTTCTGGAAAGTTTGAGATTAGAATCACTCATCTAACCCTTCTCCAAACCTATCTAATTGTATTTGGTAGATTTCCCTTTTTGCCCATTCATATCACTTATTATTACCATCCTACAATTTCCATCACACCATTATTATTATTATTGTTATTATTATTATTATTATTATTATTATTATTAGATCTAAAATTATATGATATATTATTTAGATTAAAATTTTCACAATTTACATTTAAGTCCCTATACTTTTAAGATCATTCAATTTAGTCCCTATACTTTAAAACACACTTACACATCTTTCATATATTTTCACTTATCCTAATATTATTATTTATATGTATTCAATGATATAATGACATGTAAAATGCAAATATTATCTTCTAATGTTCCTAATAATGTCATGTAATGCATATGTCTATGTGAAATGAAATGCACAAAATCGAGATGTTATAGTTCTTTTCGAATGAAGAACACTTTAGATGATTACAGAAAATCAATCTAGCTTTTACACAAGAATAGAAATTTGGTGTAAGATCTCTTTTGGCTTTTGTGTGCTTTGTATGTATACTCTTTTTTTCTTGTTGTGATCGGCTAATGATCCAAGAATGATCATGTCCTTATATAGTTGAGGTCTGAAGCAGAAATGGTTTGAACTTTGGATTTGTCCGTTGATCTAAACGGCTCCTTTTTTAGAAAAGTTCTGGTCAGCTTCAGTTTTGCAGGCCAATCCTGTCGTCTGAATTCCGCAGGCGTCAGGCTTGTCTTCTTCTTACAGATTTCGTCTTCTTGTGCCAGTTTGTCTTTTTGCTAATAGAACAGTTGACATGCATCTCAAAATTGGCTTTTGCGTCATTCCAAGGTTCTGGATTGGTGCAGACAGTTGTCGAATCTTGTCTTTTAGCAAATGGATCATTCATGCTGTCCTGAAGATCACTCAGCTTGACTTTGATAGCCGTTGTCTTTGATTGTTCCCAATTTAGATACTGAGTTCTCTTTTACTCAGCTTCCATGGTCAGCTTCATTCTGCAAGACATAGTTCTCAAGAAGACTTTTCTACTTTTGATACTGAGTTCCGTTCCACTCAGCTTCGTTGATTAGCTTGATCTTTAAGCTTTTGTTCTGAAGATAACTTATCTTCTTTCATGCTGAGTTCCACTCTACTCAGCTTGTGCTGTGATCTTGTGATGACTTCGTCCTATCTTACTTTTTATTTCTATTTGTATTTATATTTATACTCAATATTGAACAAACATATTAGTACAATTAAATCAAAGCACTTAAATTTAATTGTCCCTTAATCATGGATTAACTTAAATAATTTTGTCAAATCAAAATCATATGGAAAGGTGTTTCAACACTTAGCTCTAGTAATGTTCCAAGAAGAGGCAATAGTATAACTGCCATTTTTAGACCACTTACGTGAAATACAACCGTAACCCTCTCCTGATGAACAGAGTCCCAAATCCTATCAATATACTCAAACATCGGATTCAATGCCCAATTTATTAAAAATTATGGTAGAAAGAAAAAGAAATAATTACCTTGTGTTTCGGTTTCTTGTAGTGACTCAAGACAAGAGAAGATTCAAATGCTTAATGACTCAGACAAACTGGGTTTACTCTGCTAGAGTGCAACATATTGCTGCAGGTTTTGAAAAAAATGGTAGCCCGATTTTACACTACGCCATTTTCCCTTTCACATGACACAAGATACATGATAGACATTTGTTTTCGTATCGTCTGAATATTTTTCGTGACAGTATTTTAATTGTATGTCATTTGAAAGCGAAATAAAAAATGCGCTCGATTCTCAGATGACATTACGATTACATAATCCTGTCATCCAAAGAAAATGCACGTTTTCGTTAAATTTCACTTACTCAACAGATGACACTTACAATAAATGAATGTCATTGTTTGCCGAAAACAAAAAAAGCGGCAAATGAAATTTCACTTACGCGGTCAATCCCCAAATTTTAGGCGCTCTTGTTTGACTAAAATTTTTAGCTGATATATAAACCCTCTCTCTAATCCCAAACCCCATTTTAGGTTACGCAAGAGCTTCATCCCTCTCATCCCTCTCTATCGCCATGGCTGATTTGAACATGCAATCACTGGGTGAGCTATAAACACGGTACTGGTATGTATCTATTGATTGACATTGTTCCTTACTCTCTCTTTTCCTCATCCGATTTACTTTTGTGTATGTCGATTTCAGCAGCTGGAATAAGGATCTATTGATTTTCAGAGCTATGATTTAAAGGGTTAGATCTCTCGCTTAGATACTGATTTTATTGTATTCATTGTTAGATTCACCGATAAAATTCTTGGGTCATTATCTTTTTTAACCTATGGCAATACATTGCCGGTTGCTGAAGATGTTCTGATTTCTTTTTATTTGAACATAATATTTGAAGGGATAGTAAGAATGATACATGCGAAGGCTGACTGAAGAGATTGTCAATCGGTTCATGCATTTAGCATATAGGAAGATTTCTTTAACTTACTGAATATATATTAATGTTAAGTTGGTTTGAACTGATTGGTCATGCCTTTAGAAGTGCTTGTGTATGTTTGATGTACTGTTTTGGAACCTAGAACTCATTGATTTAGGAAACTAGCCTGATTTAGTATATATATTGTTATGTGGGTTTGAACTGAACGATTACGTATATGTATGATATTTTGGGTGATGATAAAATGATTGGTATGAACTGATTGGTTAGATATAACTGCTTAGGAAGCTAGGACTCATAGAGTTTATGTATGAATGATCATTAAGCATATGCCTGATTAGGCATACTCTAAAGCTTTGAATGTTCTTTGAGATTGACACTACTCTTACACCTATGAGTTATACTGCTAGAAGTGATTGAGTATGTGTATGAAACATGTTTATGTATGATGTTCTGATGATGTTTATGTTTGAGGTTCTGTATGAGTATGTGTACGATTGTTCATTTGGGCATGTAGCTTATTAATCATGCATCAAGTATTAGAGGAACATTGTAAAAGGGTCATTGAGCATGTGGCTGATTAGGCATACTCTAAAGCTTTGAATGTTCATTGTGATTGGCAGTACTCTTACACCTATGAGTTATACTGCTAGAAGTGATTGAGTATGTGTATGTGTATGAAACATGTTTATATATGATGTTTTATTGATGTTTATGTTTGAGGTTCTGTATGAGTATGTGTACGATTGTTTATTTGGGCATGTAGCTTATTAATCATGCATCAAGTATTAGAGGAACATTGTAAAAAGGGTCATTGAGCATGTATGAAGCATGTATTAAAAGGTAAATTTAGGCTAATTGATATCACCATTCTCTTTTTTATTTGAATATGACCTATGATGATAAGTAAGGAATAAGTTGTATGCTTGTTATAACATGTTCACTTGAATAAGTTGTCTACTTGTTATAGCATGTTAGGCATACTCCTAAATCTCCATTACTATGTATCATGTCACTTAGCTTGTTATGCTTATGGAAAAGTGTTTAACATGGTGATGAAGTTGTATGATTCTAACAACACAAGTTTATGACTAAGCTTGTGGTGACAGTATCATACACTTTATCACCATGCTAACTTCATCATGAACTGTACAATCCAAGTGACAGGTACATAGTGGTGGCTTTATGATGCTATGAGAACAAGTTTTAGATATGCACGAATAAGTTGTCTATTTGTTATAACATGTTAGGCATACTCTTAAAGCTGAAAATGTTATGAAACCATTCAGGATGGTGATAAATTAAGTTTACAATATACCTTCCACTTGGCTTGTTATCTGATTGAAACCATTCAGGATGTTGATGGGTTTTCGATGCTATCAGCATAAGTTATGAACTTGATATTATGTTTAGGAAGGTTGCTGATCATGCATACTCTTAAAGCTGAAAATGATGAACTTGCCTGATTCTTTTCTGTTTTAACATGAGTTATGCTGATGAGACATATGTTGGCTTGTTTTATGTTCTGTTTATGAAGTAACTGATTCAAGAATAGACATATGTTTCATATCAATTTAGCATGTTATGTGTTAGGAAGTAGAACTGATTCAATTTAATAGACATAAACGAATAAGTTGACTACTTTGTTATAGCATGTTATAATCCACTTGAATATACATATATATGTCTACTTGAATAAGTTGTCTACTTTGTATTGCCTATCAAAAAAGGATAGCGTGCAAGTGGGGCATTATGATGTGACGTGCGAATAGCATACAAGGGGGGGGGGGGGCGTGATGCACGATTAGAAAGGAGATTTTGATGCTAAAGAAACACTAGAGCTGGATGGATGGAGTGGAGTACTGGAGGGGCATGGAGCCAACATTGAAGATCAGATTGATTACCAAGTACATTTGTAATCAGTAATCATTCTGTTCTTCAAGATTGGCTCTATGCCCATCCAGTAGTCCACACCATCCAGCCCAGTGTTTCTTTGGCATCCAAATCTCCTTGCTTCAAGAATGTGCAAATGGTAAACAAGGATATCGGGATGATGGGGAACCATCAGAGTTAAATGGCGTCGAATACTGGAGGGGCATGGAGCCAACATTGAAGATCAGATTGATTACCAAGTACATTTGTAATCAGTAATCATTCTGTTCTTTAAGATTGGCTCTATGCCCATCCAGTAGTCCACACCATCTAACTCAATGGTTGCCCAACATCCAAATTTCCTTGCTATTCGCACATCACGCCCCCCCCCCCTTGTACGCTATTCGCACGTCACATCATAATGCCCCCCTTTCTTGCTATTTGCACATCATATATCCACTGCATGCTCTTCAATCCATCTCTTAGCAGTTGCTATGTAACCTGCCCTGTTGATGATGTATCGTTCAGCAATTCGCTCTCGGCCAGGAAATGTCCCCTCAATGAAGGGCTCTACCAGCAGTCCATAAATATTCCACAGCAGCTATAAAATGCATAAATAAATAAAATTAGACCCCAAACATGAGTAGATAAACTAGACCCCAAACATGAATAGATAAATTTACGGGTAAAAAATACATAGATTTACATCTTACCATGGCAATACTATGGGGAGGGTGATCAAGTAGCTGGGGCATAGAAACATGCCCCAAGGGACCGATATTAGGATGGTAAATTTTGGTCCTGAATATTACCTGCGAACAATAGTAATATCATGAGTGTATTTACAAAGATATGAACTGATTTATGTGTGTTAACAAGTTTATGCATGTTCTTACAACTGGAGGTGTGGAGGGGAAATCGACAGGGAAGTCCATTTCGACTATGAATACACCTCCTTCATAAGGGGTGTTTGGAGGGCCATTCATCATGACAGTCCATTGCTGCCGGTCAGGACCATGTATATTGACAAGCCACCTAGGTGCCTCATATCAGAGTTGGTCAATCTGAAACTCAACATTACGATAGAGGTTCCTTCTATTCATGCTCGAAATAACAAACTGTAAGTATAGTGTTAAGTTGCCCTGGGTGACTATTGAGAATTGGTAAACGCTTCCTATTTATAATGTGGGTGGGTAAGTGAAGGGTCTCAGAATGGAAAAAGGGTAAAAGGAGATTAATTAGGTCTATCTGTATACGGTGTGTAATTAGTGAGCATCATCAATTGGTTTTGCAGATACCAAAACTTTGGGGATTCTAGGAGATGATGACTTAGATATGCTTCAGTTCAAGTTGGATTTGACTTTCCAATTAACACCACCACGCCTCTGACAATATATACAGATTTGGAGATGTACATTAATTGCTTATATTTTTTTTTACCCTAACATTCATTCAGTTATTTGTGTAGTTCAAATGCAAACAGATTATGAGCATTATTCTCCAGTAAAATTAAAATCATTGATATATAGAAATTCTTGTTCATTTGATAATTATTGTTCATTTGCAGAATCATTCGAAGAAGAAGGTAAGGAGTGACATTTACGTTTAAAAAAATATCATCTAAACAACAATAAAAATACATTAAATTAAAAGAATCTGTCATCTAAAACAAATCTCTTGATATGATTGATTAAGACCTATGCCATCTGGTACAAGTTACTACGACAGAAATTATTATAAAAACTGTCACTGTGAATACCAATATACCAATTTTCCATATAGCGACTTGACATTTTTAATTATTAGTATGTCATGTGATGACTTTAAAAGTGACGTTAATAAATAAAAAGATGCATCGTAACAATGTTCATATGACAGTACGAAACTAGGATGATGTCATGTATAGTATCTTCAAATGACAGAACCTAACTATCGTTTGAAGGTGCAATAGACGGCAACGAGCCCTGTGACAGATTTATATCTCGCGGGACGACGGTTTTTAACCGTCGTCTGAAGGGGGTTTTGGCATAGTGTTAGACAACCAGTCAACAGAAGAAATGTGTTAAACACTAGTATGTTGTACGTAGTATATAATTTATTTAAAGCAGCAAAACCATAACAGCTAATACATATGATGTGGCATTAAGGCCGCTAATAAGGGGCAACCTGAAATTTAGAAAACCAGTCCTGATGATAAAGGAACTCGAGAAAAACAGCAAAGATCCACATCATCTTCATCCAAATCAACTTATGAAATGCATAAGATAACATCTACACCTTTGTAAGTTGAAACATCTTACTGACTTAATTTCCAACCCATAAACATTTTCACTTTTTCCAAGGGTTAAATATATTATACACATTTGAAAATTCTCCAAGAAGTGCAATGCTTTGTTCATCTAAAAAACTATCAGATGTAAAAATTATCAGATGGCTTCAATGTAGTAGACTTAAGCTTATAAATTTTAAATGTTTTAGAATGAAAAACCAGTAAAATTACTCAGTTGTCAATTCAGCTCCAACATGGAAAGTTAAGTTTCAAGAACCATATAATGATAAGCATCAATGCCTACACTTCCCCAAATGAACAACAACTCCCCACACATGCCTATGAGAAATGGCTTAATAATTGTATGCATAATAATGAATGCTCATAATGATATCTTATATAAATAACAACTTAATTTTTTTATCTATTTAAAAATATTTTGATGTTCTACAACCTTTGTATATTTTTACTGCTGCAGATAAGAAATTCTATAACTTGTAATATTTTCTAACCAAACCTCAGTCATCATAATTCATGAAAGAAGTTCAATAAAAAAAACTACAAACGACTTACCAGCTATGGAACCAAGAGGAATCTGCAGCTTCATGCCTAATAATAGGATGTTCATTTACATCTCTAAGAATTCTGCTAAGTGTAGCTGAAGTAACTTTGTTATGCAATTGGTGCAAACCATAAGCTACGTAAAAATTGAGATGAAATGCAAACTTAAGAATTCAAAATCTGAAACCATAAACAATAAAAACCAAGTTAGGAGGAATGTAATTGAAAAGGGAGAGCCAAGGTTCATCAACGGTCATCTTCAACTGCCTTATCTTACTAGCAACAACTATAACCTATGCTACGCTGGTCATTGGACTGCCATTGTCTTTCACTTTGACATATATTTTAATACCAAAAAACAAGATTGCACATGTAATTAGCATTAAAATAGCTGGAATTCCTAAACCTATAGCCCAACTAACATTGGCTTGTACATACACACTTAGTGTTAAAGATACCATTTGGGCAAATGTGAAGGTGAAGAAGTACCAATTGAAGAAGCTATTTCTACACTATTTTATAGATTCTGTGTTTGTCAACACATTCTTAAGATAAATGTAGAAGCATGTTAACATGTTCTGAACTAGTGACAAGTTCCAGACTGGTATACCAGTTTTGTAACAGAACTAGTCTAGTTATCTAAATAGAATTGGTCCTGTTTTTTGGGCACACTATAAAGATATAAAATTAATGCCATAACCAAGCATACAATAGAAGAAGATGGTCCTTATTTATTCACAGTAAACATGCATTTGTACCCAAATATATTTGAATGTTTCATTATCATATATGAGCTCATCTATTCTTATGACAAATAAAAAAACTAACCTCAGTGGTGGTTAAAGAAAATTTGAGCTATTATGTGTAGTGACCCTCATAGGCAGTTATAGGTCCTCCATCAAATTTCGAATTACATTTCTCATAGAAAAAATTCTTTAAGTAGAAGAAACCAACCGTTTGCATAATCCTCTCCCAGACCAGTATGTATTTTGAACATTGAAGCACATGTCCACCTTGGTGTTCACTGTCCTAGTTAGAAAACAAATTCATTAAGTACAAGTCCTAAGAGAGTGAGATCCTAACCGAATGCTGAAGTCATGAATGGAACAAACCTTTATTCACATTCTGGCCTCAAGGCCCATTGCTCCTAGAAAAACTCACACTGATATGATCTGCATGGTAACATTGATGAAATAGCATAAATACAATATTCAAGTGAACAAAGATATTACATGATAAATTCAAACCTATGATGGTAATCCAGGTTTCAATATTAGAGACACTATTATTTCCAAATAGTGCAGAGAATTTCAAATGAACAGTCTTGAGGACCTCAAATTAGAAACAACAGAACCACTTTGAGCATATCTCAATCAGGTGAAAATAGACAATAATTGTATGTAACTAGTGAAAAAAGCCTGTCCGAATCACATCAACCACTTATACAGGATTCAAGAATGTCAATTACAGCCGACTGGCAAAAGAACACATAGATTACCTTATTGAAGATATCATCCAAAGGAATAGTTTTAATTAATCATTTAACCTTAATGCCATTAAACATGGCAACGAAAGTAAAAGAAGAAGCTTAAGATTGAACAGAGAAAGGAAAAGAAGCAAAAGAACACATAGATTACCTAATTGAAACTATCATCCAAAGGAATAGATTTCATTAATCACTTAACATATAATCCAGATATTTCTTGCCTTCTAACCCAGCTCCCTTATAACAAAAGCTCACAAATTTGGCTTATTACTTACAATAAATGAGAAAACAAGGAGAGGATAAATTCAATAAAGCATGACTCGTTAAACATTGTGCTCATGCATCCATTTTTTTTGTTTTTAACTTGCAATTAGAAAATTTTAATCTCATTCTATTCTCGTTTCATGTAGCTGAAAAGGGAAAAGGAAAACTAATTATCCTACAATTGTTTAACTACCCTACAATTTCAGAATCTTGAAAAGACAGAAGTGAGTGCATCATTTGTATTTGTATATATTTTTATCATAACAAAGAAAGGAAAAATGATAAGTTGAAGTACCAATTGTGATTTTTAGGAGCAGCTCATTCCGAACAGCGCTGGCTCGCTCCTCAGTAAGGTCGTTTAAGGTAGTGAGCTCCCTTGGAATTGATCTAGTAAGCTTGATGTTTTTAAGCCATGTATGCACATTAAAATTCAACAATGATCAACATTAGAGTTGCTATAACAGGAACTAGCAGATATAAATACCCAAATGTACTAACTTACATGAAATCATAGTGATTTTAAATTGTCCAAGGACCTGGGTATTTCTCCTTTAAATTTATACAGTCCCATGCTAACAAGATGTGCCAAATCACCAAGTTCTTTTGGAAATTGGCCCATTTATTTCATTCTTGTAAAGTTCTCTACAATCAACAATTTCACAACCTATTAAATAGTGGTCGTTTGGTTCTCTTTTTTGGAACTCTATTTTGCTATTTTACTCCAAAGTTCAAACGGTGGATATAAAATGTTTGGTTAGCATTGAGAAACACCTACTCATAGCTATTTTCACCCTCTTTCCCCAATTAAAAACAACTAATTTTCTCCCTCTTTCCCCAATTTTCTCAACAACCAGGACAAGCAAAAGGTAAGTGCCACTACGCCAAATAGCCTTTCAAACGACGGTTAAAACCCATCGTCCCGCAAGATATAAATATGTCATGGGACTCACTGCCGTCTGATGCACCTTCAGACGACGGTTGGGTTCTGTCATATGAAGGCACGACACATGACATTAGCTTATTTGTGTACTGTCATATTACTCTTGTTACGATGCAACTTATTTATTACTACCATCACCTTTAATGTCATCACATGACATACTAATAATTAAAAACGGCAAGTAGACATATGGAAAATTAGCATATTGAATTTGCGATGACAGATTGTATAATAATTCATGTCGTTCTAGCTTGTTTTAGATGGTATAGGTCTTAATCAATCATGTCAATGGATTTATTTTCAAATGACAGATTCGTTTATTTTAATGTCTTTTTGTTGTTGTTTAGATGACATTACTTTAATAATGAAACATACTCAAATGAACATGAAATTCTGTATATGAATAGTTTTAGTTTTATTGGAGACCAATACTCCTAATCTGTTTACATTTGTACACATAAATTTCTGAATTAAAACTCAAAAAATAAGCAATACATATCCAATTTCTGAAACAAAATGATCTTGATGTATCTGCATATCTTGAAGTCATTATTAGGCCTATAATCCTAAAGTCTTGATATCTGCAAAACCAAATACAGGTCATTAGTACACTAACATCATTACACAAAACCCTAAATACACTAAGGACCTTTCCCCTTTCACGACCTTTCACTTAACCACTATCATATCAGTATAAATAATAAGCTTTTCAATCGTTCAGTTGCATACACTGTCAATCCATACATTCAACCCAGAAAACTTATATTGTATAATGGATAACCTTGGAAGTCCTCAGGAAAAGGTAATTTCAAACCTATGGCGATTGTACCTGGAGAACCCAGGGTGGCTTTTGACCATCGAAGGTATTACATTGTCAATCCATATTTTCTTTTTTAACTCTTCCTGATTTTATCTTTCTACTTATAATGATTCTTCTTATCTTTGACGATAACAGGTCATGTGGATGATAACTTCTTAAAATGGGCGGTCAGAATAAAAGGCCGCCAATACTATAACATCCGTGTCCAAAAATTCTAATATTTATTTATCTCGAAATAGATAATGTTAATTAATTACGATTTAAAATATATTATTGGGTTTAATTTAATGTTTTTAAGTGTAAATTAAAAGTTCTGGAAAAGTTTTATTAAAAGTTATAAATTTAAGGACTAAATCAAAATTATTTCAACTACCAAATGATATACCTATACGAATTTGCAAATTAAAAAAAAAAATAATAATAATAATATATTGTGAAGTGTTTTATACATTTGACACATATTCAAACATTTAACTTAAGTGTCTTAAGTTAAAGACATCATATAACACTTGTCAAAAGTTAAGGACATCATTTCTAGATTTGATATAACATTGACATATGACATATAATATGGCATATGAAATTGCTTACAATTTTGCCATTTGTCATATTAAAAGAATAATAGATAACTTTAGGGTAAATTTCACCTATGGTGTACAACATTTGCCCTGTTTCACACTTTGGTGTACAACCTTCAATTTGTCTCACTAATATGTACGAACTTAGGAGTGACCTCCCACTATGGTATATAGCCGGTGAAATTGACCGGTCAACACCAGTCAACGCGCCACGTCATCCTTTTTTTTATCTCTCTCATTTTAAATGTAGGACCCCTAAAGTCGAAATGACAAAAATACCCTTATTGCTTGTCCCTTTCTCCATCTTCCCATTTCATCTCTCCATCTTTCCATTTCTGTACAAAATTTTTCTCTCTATCTTTCCTTAGAGATATACTCTCTCCTCCATTCATTTTTTACTTTCTCTCTCTAACTACTCTCTCCATAATCAACTCAAATTAGAAGCAACCCAAAATAGAAAATATTTCAGTGGAAATTCTTCTCTATCTCTATGCAGCAATTTATCAATATGAAGGGAAGATCAGCTCAATATCACCGAAAAAAATACAGATCCTCTATCCACAAACTAGGCAAAATAGAAAGCACATAACAATAATAATAATAATAATAAATAAGTGAAAAGAAATAACATTAAAAGTTCCATAAAATTGGATAAAGCAATTAATGAGAAAGTATATGGTTTCTTTCCTTTCCCTTTTTTTTATTTTATTTTCTTTTCTTTTTAATAGGACTAGAATCTTTAATCAGAAGAACAGTAGGATTTACTTCCATGGAATGGCATTTTAACCTTTTGAAAAAAGAGTATGGGCTACCGTGAATCTGTCTTGGGGTTTATAGGCATCTGGGTAAGGATTGTTGAATCCCAGTTCTATGAAGGTCCTCCTCCCAAATCAATCACTTGAACATGCTGTACAATCACAAAAAGAAGAGGAGATCAAAGAGAATCAAGGGAAGAAATGAAGTAGAGATAGGAATAAAAATCGCGATAAGAAGTCTGCTGCACTGGCTAAGGCAGCAAAAGATGAAGATGAAAACGAACTAAAGGTTTTCATAATTTCATAAAAAAAAAATTCATTTATTTGGGTTTTTAGAGAGAGGGAGTTACAGTGAGAGAGGATTTAGAGAGAGAAAGGGAAAGAGTGAGAGAGAGAGGGTTGCAAGGAAGGAGACAAGGTTATTTGAGTAATTATAGAAGAAGTGGGTCCCACTTTTTTTAAATGGGTAAATGAAAAATGATGAGGTGGCGGGTTGACCAAGCGTTGACTGGTCATTTTTACCTGTTGTATACCAAAGTGGGAGGTCACATGTAAGTTCATACATATTAGTGAGACAAATTGAAGGTTGTACACCAAAGTGTGAAATGTGGTAAAGGTTGTACACCATAGGTGAAATTTACCCGATAACTTTAGTACCTAATATAAATATAAATTTGAGGCAGCATAATAGAGATAAAAAAGAAAAGGGATTGATATATGAATCAAATTGAGATAGAATGGTTTGTGAGATATAATTAAAAGAGAAAGAGAAAGAAAGGAAAAAGGAAAAAATGCCTTTTATATATCAAATTTTGGGTTATGGAGGGTTTGGGGAGAAATGTTTTTGGCTGACAACGGATCACGTCGGTGATTGACGATAACGTTTTGGATCATCTATCAATGGATTACAACGATTAATTCGGTGTCTGACGACGACATTTCGGTAACTGTATTTTAAATCTAAATTATTTTTAAAATGTTTTAAAGTATGATTTTGAGTAATTCTGCTTTTAGTACTCGTCGAATTTTAATAGAATTATTTAGTGTCTATGAATTACTAATAAAACATAAATTTTAGATAATTGTCCTTTAGATTTTCCGAAGTGAAATTTAATTCGGTATTAATAAGCTTTTAGTAGTGTCACGAGTTTAAAGATATAATCGGTCCAAAATAACTACGTCGGTTCCAAATTACTATCTCAGTGACCGAAAATAATCCAATGAAAATATTTTGATTCTATCAGTAAACTATTTTAAGTAGCTTTAATAGTTAGAATTAAAAATACTGTGAAAATAGAAGGACTAATACTGATATTTACCAATTAAAGTCGGTGCAAAGTAGAATATAAAATTTGTATAAGAATTTGTATATAAAATTAGTACGAATATATTTATGATAATATAACGAGTCTAACCATATATTCGGTCTAAAATAACGATACCGGTTTAGTATTACACGTTACAATTTCGGTGAAAACCCATAATAATATGATAAAAGGGTTTGGTTTAAAATTTAGATATTTGTGTAATATTTGAGTGACCCTAAATTCTTGGGGTTCGGTGAAATTATTAAGCTATGAAATTTTTATGGATTTTGAAGACTGTATATATTATTTAAAATATTTGAATATTTTGTAAAATAAATAGTTCAATGATTTATGATTTCGATACTTTCGAATTGAGGTTGAGGAAAAAGAATTTGAGAATATTATGCGAATTGTTTTTAGTTTGAGAAAAACTATTGTGGTTGTTGGTTATTATTTATGTGATTTGGATTGAATTCCAAATATGACTTTTATGTTGTGATATTTTGAAAGAAAGATAAAATAGTTTTGTCCATCTAGGATTGCTCGGGGTAGGAGTTGTAAGAATTATAAGACCATACCTAAGGGCGGTATGGCCAGAGTGCACGGTTGATAGTCCTAACGTTAGGCAAGGCGAGATATGAATGAGATATCTCGATTATTGATATGATTGATGTTATGATAAGCTACACGGGTGGAATTCGAGGATGGACACACTCATAAATTTTGTATTACGTTTTGAAAATGCTTGATGATTTGAATTATAATGTTTTGCGTTTGATTGATTACGAATTGGTTTTTTAAAACGTTTATTTGATTACGAATTGGTTTGATAAAACGTTTATTTGTTGGTTTGATAAAACGGTTATTTAATTTGATTCGTTTTGATAAAATGATTTTTACTATATAAATTTTTATAGTAATAAAATGAAATACCCAATTAAAGTATTAGCGTGTCATTCAACGTGTCAATGAGTTAAAACGAGTTAATAAGTTAAGAGAACTACCTATTAGAACTACCTAAAATAGGTAGAACTACGTGGCTTTGATTCCCGATTTAAATAATTAAGGACGTTCGGGATACGTAGGAAGCTTGATAGAATTATCGAGTCCAAGCCAAATAATAAATAAAATTTTAGGTAGTCCGAATAAATTTTTATCTATTAGAAAATAAGTTTGGCTTTTAGACTGTTAGAAGTTCGTTATCCTGTTTTCCCTTCATACCCGATGCCGTTTTGGGTCGGGTGTGACAAATACAGCCCCCAATATGAAAGGGTGTATTTCAAATCCGAATCAGCTACCCTTTGGAGTTCCAAGCCAGACCTCCAACAGTAATATTAACTTATCTCTTTAAGATATATGAACCTACATGACATTGCATACACATACACTAATCAATGTATCCTCTTATTCTCAGTTTCGCTTCAGGACTAAGATCTATCATCTTAATGTGGCTCTTGAGGGGATGATTTCTCTTCCCCATCTCCTTTCTCACCCTTCCTATCCCACTGCCACAGTATAGATCTGCCACAATTTATCTAGTTCATTTGATAAACACTTAATCATGTTTGTGATCTAATTAGTCTATGCATTTTGTAGCTGTTGTGGCATATATATGATCTACTAATATAATCCCACACTCAGGAGCCATTTCCTGGGCAAGCAGAAGTTACTGAGCAATACCTCATCAACGGGGCAGATTATGAGGGGGCTCGTCTGGAGATGGACTGAGGAGCATGTATGAGCTCCAAATATGGTTTTCTTTGAAATTCCAAATCTCTTTTACGACATAGTAAAGGAGATTTGGAATTTCAAAGAGAACCAAAAGGCAACACTCATCCCCCCCCCCCTTTGTAATATAACATAGAGCCTTGCTATTCAGTTCATATGTATATGTATTCAAGTCACATAAAAAGACATCTTATCATTTGCAAGCCATATCAGAACATGGAAGTAGCCTAAATTGACCCTTTACTACATGCTTCATACATGCTCAATGACCCTTTTACAATATTCCTACCACTTGGATTGTACTCATTGAACAATGAGCATGGTAATGAAGTTTATGATG
The DNA here is from genome assembly GCF_963576675.1 of Euphorbia lathyris. NCBI lineage: Eukaryota > Viridiplantae > Streptophyta > Magnoliopsida > Malpighiales > Euphorbiaceae > Euphorbia > Euphorbia lathyris. The sequence continues at coordinate 81,114,773 of NC_088914.1, read as the reverse complement.
ATGTCACCACAAGTGACTCTCTTTGTGCTGAATGCATCATAAACCTATCATCATGTTGAATGCTTTTGTTTATGACTCTCTTTGTGCTGAATGCATCATAAACCTATCGCATGTTGAATGCTTTTGTTTATGATAACAAGCCAAGTGAAAAGGAATATCATAAACATATGAACATTCAAAGCTTAAGAGTATGCCTAATCAGCTACATGCTCAATGAACATTCATACACATACTCAATGAGTTCTAGCTTCCTAAACAGAACATCAAACATAAACATGCTTCATACACATACACATACACATACTCAGTTCAGTTCTAACAGTATAACTTGTAGGTATAAGAGTATGGCCAATCACAATGAACATTCAAAGCTTAAGGGTATGCCTAATCAGCTACATGCTCAATGAACATTCATACACATGCTCAGTCAGTTTTAGCTTCCTAAACAGCACATCAAGTATGGTTAAGGTATTCAACCAATCAGTTAATAGAAATACACTGTAATAACCGTAATTTCTGATCAATTTATAAGTATATAGATGTAATTACTATTTAATTTACTTCTTTAATAAATAATTCTATTTATTAATTTTTTTAATTATAATTTCTTCTACAACCTAATTACTTTTATCAAGCATACCCTTAGCCACTTAAAACAGTTTTAATCTTCCCTGCACAAAATAGCCGCAGTCGACAGTCTTGATTGCAAATCCCTAAAACTTCACAACTTTCCTCCTTCAAAGCTTTGATCGGTGACTAGAGTTGAGTTCATCAATTGAAAAGTGAGTCCCTAATCTCTTGTTGTATTTGTTTGTCTCATAAATCCCATACATAGTCTTCATGTCTCCTTTTATTCCTTTTTCTGTTTCCGGCAATGTGCCGCAACAAAAAAAAAACCTTGTGTTCACATCATTATCCTTTTAATTAAATAATTATTAAAGGGTTTTGGTGCCTTGAGTTAAAGTGGATTTACAATTTATTGGTTTTGGTGGAAGCAATTTCTTAATTTGCTGTACAAAGCTCTATGTATTAAAAGAGTTTGGGTTTCAAACCTTGTTAAATATATTTCAATTTAATTAAGAGGTTGTGTTGAGGGTTTTCGATTTGTTTTCAATTTGTTTCTTTTTATTTGTACTGTGGGTTTTCTTAGTGATGTGGTTTCTCAATTTTTTGTTTTGAAAAATTTACTTTCATTTTAGTGTTAGCAGTAGCTAATTTTAGTTTATGGTTTGAAAATTCTTTATTTTTTGTTTCATTAAGGTTTAATTAATCCACCCTAATGTGCTAATTGTCTCCATTAGTTTAGACACGATTAAGCTTAGTTAATTCATTCTTCTTTTTATTGAACCAATAGGAAATTCTGATATTCCTTCAGTTGATTGAGAGACGAGCTTTTCGGTTCTTGCTTCTGTTTAAGTTCCAAGTGAGTGGTAATTATAGTATGCCACACTGTTTGATTGAAACCTCTGATTTTAAACTGTTTATCAAAAATTGACATTTGATTATATGTTTCATTTATAAAAGCGTAGATTTGAACCTTCTGTTTACTAAATATCCTTAGTATTAAAGCGTATATTCTGGGAACATGCCTTTATATTTGATTTGTTTTGCTATCAATTACAACGAAATCGTTAAGATTCTGATTTGATATGATTGGTACTTTCGGATACGCGATTTATCGCAGCTATTACTTTTATTCTAGAAATCTGATAATTCGTTCAATCAGTTATGATTTTCTGGTTTATATATATATATACTATATGTTTTCAAACTGGTAAAAGTGCTCAGTATATTTGTATCTGTTATCTGGCCTCTCACCGATCTTCATAACATTAGGACTTTGCATTTGATCTTCGAGTCATGATGTCAATTGTCAGTTTTGTCGTCAGTTGTGTCAACATTAGAATCATGCATAAGATCAGTGAAGGTAATTATCTGTTATCTGTATCTGTTATTGGTAGCGCGCTTACCATTTATCTGGCCCTGGTGGTGTGTAGTATCACCACTCTGTTACACTGTACCATGTGTTTTAAAAGCTTTTGCCTTATTTCTGATCATTCTAATTTTTGATGTTTTGAAAGTTTTCAGTATTATGTTTGACAATTGATTGTCAGCATTTTGAATTGATTATCTTATATTGACCCTGTATTTAACTGATTTTGAAACACTATATTTTGAATTATATTTGTCATAATTTAAAAGTATCAGTCTGTCTGTCTGTTCCTTTTCTGCTGTGCTATAGCTACTGCTCACTGAGGTTTTCGCTCGTATAGACGAAAATCTCATACCACGTTGAATCTCTCTTTTTCAGATTAAGGTCCCTGTTCGTGAGGTAACCCTTGGATTGATGTTGAAGGAGACTGCTTAAGAATTTAGCTTTATTTTATCCGTTACAGAATTTTGATTATTGAGGTTTAGACTTGCACATTTGATTCTTTTAAGGTTTATTGATGTAATTGAGATGACTTTGATATTCTGTTAGTAAATTTTGGAATTTCTATTAGTTTAGAATTAAGGCTAGCATAGATTAAAGTTAATTTAATTAATGCGCTGGTTATGGCCTGGGTTGGGTCGTGACATACACATACATAACCCTTTATGATATACTTGCCACTTGGATTGTACTCGTTGAAAAGTGAACACGGTGATGAAGTTTGCGATGCTGTCACCACAAGTTCAAAACTTGTGCTGATAGCATCGAAAACCCATGACCATTCTGAATGCTTTCAATCAGATAACAAGCCAAGTGGAAGATATATCGTAAACATATCTCAGCATCACCCACAACAACATCATACATGCAACCAATCAATTCAAACCAATATAATAATATATATACTCAATAAGTGAAAGAAATCTTCCCATATGCTAAAGGCATGAACTAATTTACAATCTCTTCAGTCAGCTTTCCCATGTGCTTAAGCATTTTTACTATCCCTACAAATATTATGTTCAAATAAAAAGGAATCAGATGAGTTCATAACATTTTCAACATCACGCACTATATTGCCCTGGGTTAAAAAAGATAAACACCCAAGCTTTTCATTAGTGAATCTAACAAGGAATACAATAAAATTAGTGTATCTAAGCGAAAGATCTAACCTTTTCAACAAAAGCTCTAAAAATTAATAGATCCTTATTCCAGTTGTTGAAATCTACATACACAAGAGTAAACCAGATGAGGAAAAGATAGAGTAAGGAACAATGAAACTCTAATACATCTAGAAACGAAAAAAATGTGGCTTATCAGTACCGTGTTTCGATCTTAGTCCCAGTGATTGCATGTAGAAAGCAACCATGAAGATAAAGAGGGATGAAGATGGTGAAGCCTAAAATGGTGTTTGGGATGAGAGACATGGGTTTATATATGAGCTGTGAAATTTCAGTCAAACGATTGAGCGCCTAAATTTGGGTATATGTTTTAGTTGGCCACGTAAGTGAAATTTCATTTGCCGCTTTTTTTGTTTTCTGCATACAATGACAGTCATTTATTACAAGTGTCATCTGATGAGTAAGTAAATTTTAACAAAAATACGCGTTTTCTTTGGATGACAAAATTGTGTCAACGGAAGGCCACATGTGAATAATGCTGGTTTACATTTACATTTTTAGATGACATAATTTTAATATACTGTCACAAAAAACAATCAGACGACACGAAAACAAATGTCTGTCATGTATCTTGTGTCATGTGAAAGGGAAAATGGCATAGTGTGCAACCATAAGTAAATTTATGAATCAGGGTATAGGCTCACAATTGCAAGATGTTTACCTCGATAGTCGTGGGCGTGAAGACAAACAAGTTAGTAAGGTTGAAAGCCAAAGAAGAGTTAAGGAAACCAAGCTGGTACTTCTTTGAAGTGGATGCTGATTTCCATGTTGATTTTGCTTCAGCTCCTAAGTAGACAAATTTCATAGAAACTTGAGGAAATATTTATAGTGCAGAAACAAAATCAGCATCAATAAATTTCTATAAAATTGGAGAAACCGCTTACAAATTCTCTTACCGTAGAAACCACTTCAACCATTTTATCATTGTTCTGGTTGCCTCTAAAGTAATAACCATTTATCCCATTAGTAATGACCTATTTTTTACTAGTGAATAGCCACCAACATTAAAGTATTTAGCATGGCAAAGTCAAATCTTGATCAGTTATCAGCAATAACTTTCATAAAGAGGATTCAAAATGCATATGGGCATCAAGCACAAGTACCATTTTACAATAGAAATACTCCGAGTCAAAAGGAGTCATTTCCATAAACTGGTGGAGTTGCAAAAAACTTCATATGAGGGCATACAATGTATTGACCTTCTTTGCAAAAGCTTCATCGCTAGTAACTGATGCCTGGTTATAATTCCACTCGGTCTCCTGGCACAAGACACTTGACTTCATCTCCAACCTCCTTAACCATCTCAGCACACTCGTACTCGATCACCATTGGCTCCTTCGCTGTAAAGTGTGCACATTGTAAGGTCTACCAAATAGACATCTCACCAAGAATATAACAGTGAGACATTATATTAAGAAAACAATAATGAATTAAATTTTCATCATCGTGCCTTCCAAGTTTTCAAGGCCTATTTTAAAATTTTCACTACATTAATTGACATAAGATTAATTGGTTAACTATGTTATATTGAGATAGTGAACACCCCTTTTATATATACCAACAGCTTTCATCCTTCCTTAATTAAAGAAATAAACTATCATTTTCACTGAACTAAACACAATCTTTAACACAACAGGCAATAGCCTCCATTCTAGAAATCCAAAGAGCAAAAAACCAAGATCAAAGGTTTAAGAGAGAGAGAACTTTTTAGAAGGGATTGGAAAAGGGTCAATATAAACAAGGAGAGTGTTAGATTGAATGATTTGCCTGATTCAGTTGCAAAAGTTGATTGAATGCTCAATTTGAAAGCGACCTATTTCTATCTGCCATTTATATCAAGTCTTCACTTCTCTCCCGCCAACTAAAATAGCATCAAATATTGTACCCTCAAATTTAAAATGTAATGCTCCTCCAACAAATGAGATCAACACAAAACAAGACTGGAGTTTTTTGGTAAATTTTGAAGCAATTAAAACAATATAAATTCACATATATTTCCCTTTCATTATTTAACATCTTTAAACCTCCATCCAAATAAATCCACCATTGCTCTCTATTCTCTCCCTTCTGATCTATATTTTCCCAAACACTAAAAGCCTGGCATTTCAATTCATCATCCTGGCATTTCAATTAATCATTTATTCTTTACAATACCAGAAAATCAAATTAATATGTTAAATTGCTAATAATTCCCTTAGGTATTGACATTGAACCAAAAATGAAAAGAACTAAAACAACAACATTAGTTCAAATTAACCCAAAGTAGTTTTTCTTCTTTTTACTTTACAATACATCTTCTAATTGATTAGCCGAAGTTAACTAACATCGATCATCAAACACATTTAAAATGGAAAATTACATTTCTCTAAGCAATGAATTAAATTTAGTTCCCCATACCTTTCGCTTTCATATCGTGAGCTTTTACAACATCCTCCGCCACCCTATCATCCGCCATTGCTGGAGCAGTGGCTTTCGAATCCGCTGTCGGGGCTGAGTTGAAGAAGCAGTAGTAATCGTTGTTGCAAATAGAAAGAGGAGCGGAGCAATCATCCATAAATACGCTTTGGGACTACCTCCTGGGGTGGCGGTTCTCCTTACCGGACATATTTGGAGATGATGAGAGATGAAATGAGAGGAAGAGAAAGAAGGGTAGGGTTTTGAGAAAAAAAGAAGAAGATACAATCGCTATTATCAGTTAGGTTTTGTGAAACATTTTTTCCCAAATATTTTGGGGGAAATTATTTTGGAGAGCTGAAATATTTTAGGCGAATGGCGCCTAAAATTTAGGGTTAAAATGACCTTATTTAATTTTAATTTTTTTTAATTTAATTTTAATTTTGTTGATATTATTTATTCACATTATAACTATTGAAGATGCTTTTAATGAAAATATTTCATATTCTCATTAAGTTCTTTTCATTCAATGAGAATATTTCTAAAAGAAAAACTCAAAAGCAAAATATTTATTCATTAATATTTAATGATATTATTTCCTTTCATTATATGTATCTTTCAATGAGAATATTTTTAGTATCATTATTTTCTTCTCGTTATTGGTTGCTTTTCTTGTAGTGTTTTGCTTATAAAATAGCAAAACATGTATGAAGATATATGTGGATAATTGAGAAAATGGTGAGCAAATAATAGAGAGAGCAAAGTTTATTTGTCGGAGTTGTAAGAGCAAATTATTCACAGAGAGTGAGAGTGGGAGTGATTTGAGGATAGTTTGATTACTTCGTGGAGACACAAAATAGTAAGATAATTATTTGACGTACTTTTAGGAAACATATAAGTACTACTATTTTGGTCTTATCTCATATTATTGTAACTCTAGAAAGTTTCTAGAAAACACCATCTTATACACCTCATAAATTCAATAAAATTATCTTCAAGTTTTAAGCTATTATTTTTCTTAGCAATATATTGCTTATACCTTGAGATTTATTGCTTCCACTAAATTGTCGTAATCCAGAAAAGTCCCAACAGTAGGAAAGCTTCGAAGTCGCAATCAATTCAGAAGATTTGGCAGTCTGTTCACAATTCGGTTATTATTCCTTCTAATACTAAGGTTATATATAAGATTATTAAAATATTGGAAAAAGTACAAAAATAAATCTTGTAGTTTAATCGGTTTGCAACACAATCTACGTGGTTTAAAAATTGGTAAATTGATACCGTGAGGTTCATTTCGTTAGCAAAAACAGTCTAAAACACCGACACCGTCAAAAAATGATGATATGGAAAGGGTTATTTTAGTCTTTTACTAATTAATTTAGAATTAAGTTTTTATTTTTTATTCATCTAACCATCCTCTCCTTGCCACCTCACATCCCACTATCTTTTTTCCTAATCTCCATCCTCAATCTCTCTTCTCCCTCCTTCACCGTCTTTCTCTGTCTGAATTTAAAATAGCCATGGAAGTATAGGCAAATAAGATTCCCTAGTTACGTATTGGAGAATTGAAATTCCATATTATAATATTTGCGGTTTTAGTAATTCCTTTGTTTTTTCTATTCAACTATAGAGCTTTGTTTTGGTGAAGATAGAGTCTTGCTTCATCGTACATAGCCGCTCGCCGGAGATATCCAAGAACCTTTCCTCACATCCACCGATCCTTGGACTAACAAAGATCCATTTTTCCCGAGCCACTCGCTTTTAACCCCAAATTTCTCAAATCCTAAAATGCCACAACAATTGGGGAGAGATAACCACTCAAAACCACTCAGAATTCGCTCCATATCTCCCCCAAAATCTACCAAATTGTTTTATCTTATGAGTTTCCTCGTCATGCTCAACTATTTCAGGTCTATGGTCGGTATTAGCTAAGAAACCAGTATCTGGAACATCGACGGTGGTTCCGAAGGTTTCAGAGGAGAGAGACGGTGAGGCTGTGAGGCTGTGCGTGTGAGACAAAAAAAATAAGAAAAAGGAAAAACTTAATTCTAAATTAATAAGTAAAACACTAAAATAACCCTTTGAAATTTTGATCCATTTTGCCACATCACCATGTTTGTTTTTTTGACGGTGTTAATATTTTAGACTATTTTTACTATGGAATAACCTCAATGTATCAACTTACTAACTTTTAAACTACATGAATTGTGTTTACAAACCGAATAAACCACAAAATTTATTTTATACTTTTCCCTAAAATATTTATAACAATTTGATGCAAATGATGTTTGGTAAGGGATGTGGAAAAACTCAAGAAGAATAATATTAGAAAAATAATTATATCAAGGGTTAGTAGAATTTGAGAATGAAAATAATAGTAAAACTCTAAGAATTCAGAGATGAAAAATACATTGGCTACATAATATCATTTTCTGTTTATAAGATTCTATGGGTATTTTTAGAAAATACAAATTTATATGCCTTAATCGTCACTCGATACACTTCTAAAGAGGGTATTAGAAGCATATTACCTGGTGGGACCACTTTGATTTGACGTGTACCGATGGCAAGTCTCGCGAATCGGGTTGATAGCTTTCTGAGGGATCGGTGTGTCTATCTTATTGGTTTATGTATCCAGGTGGTACCTTTGCACATTGATCTTAGTCGGGATGTGTGATTGGTCCATATGATGTATTCGGTTATTTGCATATTATAAGATGTTCCTTTTGGATATCCTGAAGTTATTTAGGGCTTTGGTTGCATCTCATTTTGCTTATGATTCATAAACCAATCATTTTTTATCGGAGCATTTGGCCACGGAGTACCGAAGGACCTAAGCTTGTGTTGCAACAAACGTTCATCTATTGGAGACACGTGTGATGGAATGTTATGTTTGCCATACATATGGTAATTCTCCACTCCGAGTACGTATTTAAACATAAGAAAGCATGAGAAGGTGGAATGGTTCTAGAGCGGCACATGATGAGGTGACATGTGTGTTCAAATTAATTCGAATTTACTATGAATGGATTTCACGTGTCTTACAGCCTTCCACCACTGGAAGTGAAGGGTTTATTTTTAAATTTAATAGGTCTTTAAATTGGTGTTTATTGAGTGTCATGTTGGAGTAGTGATGTCTTTTTTGTCATCGTTTTAGTATCCCAAATTTAGACGCCTATAAAAGGGCGAGGAGGCGTCTCATTTTCTTTCCTTTTGAATTCTCTCACATATGCTTCTCCTTTGCTTCTTCAAGCTTTTCAGATTTTCGCGTTCTTTCTCCTTTTTGAATAGTAAGTGATTTGCTTGTCTCTTTTTCCTTTTCCCTTTTGTGTATAGAACTTTTGGTCTATTGTTCATCAGTCAAAAGTAGCTATACAGAGAAGTAATGATAATAATTCAGAACAATGAGAATACAATCTAGAACATATGTTAACATATTTTAGAATATAAATAATGGTTATTTCGAACATGAATTAGATTTTTTTGACATGAAGTAAAAATATCAAATTAGAACAATTGACATAAAATATAGGACATATTAACATGCGTACACCATTTTATAACATAAGGCTTATCATGTCATAACTATTTGTTTTAAATGTTTTAGAACATGCAACATAACAATTTAGAACATAGTATAAAACATTTCAGAACATGTGGTACACCATTTTAGAACATAAGACTTATTATGTCATAATTGTTTGTTCTATACATTTTAGAACATATACAATATAACAATTTAGAACATTTCAGAACATGCGCTACACCATTTGAGAACATAAGACTTATCATGTCATAACTATTTGTTCTAAAACGTTTTAAAACATACAAAACATATTATAGAACATTTCAGAACATGCGCTATACCATTTTAGAACATAAGACTTAACGTGTTATAATATTTTTTTAAAACATTTTAGAACATACAACATATCATTTTAGGACATATTATAAAATATTTTGGAACATATATTACTTATCAGTTCATTAATAATTGTTCTAAACCTCTTAGAACTAAAGAAATACAAATTTAGGCTAGATTGAAAAGGTTTACAAAATTATTATTTCTTAAGTTAAAAAAGTATACCAACTTATACATTAATGATCACAGTGGAATTTTAAATTTTAAAAAAAGATTATTTCTGTCAATTATATATATGTTTATATTAATTGTTAACTTGTTTTATTTATTTTTATAAAAAAAAACTTGTTTTATTTATGGCTTAATACATATCCAGCCCCCTAAAGTTGTCCATTTTATTCATTTAACCCCTCAACTTAAGGGACATCCTTTTAACCCCCTTAACTCAATAAAAACGCTATTATTAGCCCCGTTTTTTGAAAGCATGAGTTGATCTCTGAGGATTGAACGACATGCGCTAGACACTTGGCAATTGATTTTTCCACGTCAGCATGGGAAGTGAAAAGTCTAAAATACCCTCATTCATTTAGGGTGAAAAGACGATTGAACCAGTGTGAAACTCGAAAGTCTCTTCATTTCCCACCAACAAACTCTTCAGTTCGTTGCTCTTCCCTATATTCAGTCGATTCATTCACAAAGTTCTTCATCTCCTCAACTTCTTTCTCTCGATCGGCTTCTGTGGAAAACGAATTAGGGTTCATGTAGAGTTCATCGCGAATTTCAGTATCAACTCAGCCCGTGCAGAACTTACGACATTGAGGTTGGTTTCCTTTCCTGTTTTTAATACGTTATCTCTTAGTTGCTTGATGTTTGGTGATAAAATGTGTTTCATTCACTTTATCAGTTGGTTGGTTGATGAAAGTTAGGGTTTTTTATGGAATTTTTCTGTTGGAATGATTGAGGTTGGTTGCCATTTTTGTATGATGATACGTTAGCTCTGCATGCTTGATATTTGTTGATATAATGTGTTTCATTCACTTTATTAGTTGGTTGGCTGATAAAATTTAGGGTTTGTTTATTCCTTTTCTGAGTTGGAATTTGTGTAGCTATGGAATAATAGCATGTGCAATACTTGTATAACTGTTACTACTTGTATAGCTGTTACTTTATTGCCTTTTCAGAAATGAGAATCTTACTGTAATGCTTGTTCCTTTGTGTACTTTTTAGATGGGATATCTTTATATAAGATTGCATCATGGTGGGAGGGTTGTGAAAGAAGGAAGTTGTTTGAAATACGTAGGTGGGAGTATTTCGGATGAAGATGTAGATGAAGATAAATTTAGTAGGCTTGAAATACTGTGGAGTGTGAGATATCTGGATTATGAGAATTGTGGTTCTATTTACGTTAAGAATGGGTTGTCTGGGGAGTTAGTTGTTGTGAGTAATGACTTAGAGTTGATGAAATTAGTTAATTGTAAGGGGGTAAGTGATGAAATCGAGATATTTGTGGATAAAATTGTGGATGCAAAAGAGGGTGGGACCCAGGAGCAAAGTGAGATGGGTGGGATTGACAGTGTGGCAAACATGTGTATTAACACAACACCTATATCTACTGAAGACTTAAATGAGGAAATAAAAGCAAAACAGAGCAATGCAGACCCAAAGAAGGAGGACAGTTCAGATTCAAACCGAGAAGATCTAGATGACTCGGGTTCAAGCTTTGAAGGAGAGTCAGATTCAAATGAGGATGAAAACTACATTGAGCCAAATGAGGATTCTAATGCGAGTGATTTCGATGAAGAACTAGCACAGGTCAGGGCCAAGATCTTAGTTGAGAAGAGGGACAGATCTAAAAGGAAAAGGCCTGAACCTCCAGCAGAAGTTCAACTAGGTCCTCTAGGAACTGACAAAGGAGCTGATGGGAGGGATTATGTCCCTGTGAAAAATAGGGAAGGTCTGTTGAAACACCTTTCCACATGATTTTGATTTGACAAAATTATTTAAGTAATTGTTAAAAAATATTCTAACACATTAAATTTAAATGCTTTGATTTATTTATACTAATGTGTCTGTTCAATGTTGAGTTTATTTATCTATAAGACATTAAGATATAAAGTCTAAAAGCCCATAAGTGGAAGTCAAGCCCAAATCAACATAATCAAGACCTCACGGCACAAGAAGACGAAACGAAGTCGTATCAAGCAAAACGACGACTCAGCATGAAGAAGGATCGAGAAGCCTTCTAGCAAAAGCTTCAAGAGGAAGCTGCTGAGTTAAGCGACAAGCAGTTAGGACAGCGGCAGACAAAAACCAACTTCTAGACAGAGTATTTCTACTTTGGGTAAAGTTCAGAAGGCGCAGGAAGCTGTCTGGAAGACTTTGCCAAAAATGTCGAAACATTCTGTTTACCGGACGAAAAGCTGCCGAGCACTGCCGCGGACAGAAGATGCAAGAATCTCATTGGCCAACGACACTGTGCACGTACTGAGTGACAACGATAGGAAGTCGTTTCCCTCCAACGGTTATTTCAAAATTCGAAATTACCGGTGCCTCAAGTGTCACTATAAATAGGCCTCTCATTTGCTTCATTCGATGCAGATCTTCAATTAGCCAAAACGCTGTCCAAATTCATACCTGAAGTTCTGTGAGAAAAGCAAAGCAAAATCTTACACCAATTCCTAATCATTGTGTAAAAGTCTAGAGTGATTTTCAATCATCTAAAGTGTCTTAGCAATTGTTGTTTAGGACAAACACTTTATCATTTCTAGAAGAATAGAAAGGAGAGGCTGAGTACTCGGTTATAGTACTCAGCGGTAGATATAGGAGTGAGTAGAGGTATAAAGGAAGGTACTCTTGTATACTCAGCTTCTATTGTAAAAGGTTTCGTGCTCTACCTTTAAAGAGCTCAGTAGAGAATTCAAAAAGCTCGGACGAGTTCCGGGGACTGGACGTAGGCGGAGAGGTCGAACCAGGATATGTCTGCTGAGTATCATATTTCTAACCCTTAAACTCCTTTATATATTGCTTGCTATAAAACTGACTAAGTAACGAACTCACGCTGAGTTGAGTGCACTAAGAAGCTGAGTTCAGGAATAGACTCTAAGTGCTATCTCCTGACTCAAGGAAAGAAACAGACTTAGTCACAAGTTGACTAAGCTTGTGTCTTGGAATTACTTAGCACCGCTGTGTAAACCTTTTCTTAAGAAAAGAAGTCAGCCTAAATAGACAAAATTTTAAATAGTTCCTATCCCCCCCTTGGAACTAAACTTGTCACGTTATAAGGGACCAACAAGTGGTATCCGGGCTTAATAGCTCACTGTGCAAGATATAACTATCTTGAGCTGATCCCCATTATGGCTGAGAACAACACTCGTTTCCTCCCAGGAAATCAGACAACTCAGATTTTACCTGAGGGACTATCCATTACGCGGCCTCCTCTGTTCTTCGGGTCTAACTATACCTTTTGGAAGAACAAAATGAAAAATTTCATTCAGGCAACAAATATGAGTGCATGGCTTTCTATAGTCCAAGTCCCATTTGTTCCTGTTGAAACTATTGACGGCCAAAAGGTTGTTAAAGCTGAGACTAAATGGACAGAAGATGATCTCAAGAAGCTACAAAATCATGCTTCGGCTATAAACATGCTTCACTGTGCATTAGATGCTGCAGAGTACAACAAAATTTCAAGTTGTGAGTCAGCGCAGGAGATCTGGAAGAAGCTGGAGGTCACCTACGAAGGATCCAACAAAGTTAAGGAGTCCAAGGTGAACCAACACATGAGGTTGTACGAGCTCTTTGAAATGAATGATGATGAAGGAATCTCTGACATGAACTCAAGATTCACAAACATAATCAACGAGCTCAAGAGACTTGGCAAGATTTTTACTGAGGAAGAGCAAGTCAAGAAGATACTGAGGAGTCTTCCTAAAAGCTGGCAAGCCAAGAAAACTGTTGTTGAGGAAGCTCAAGACTTAACCACCTACAAGTATGATGAACTCATTGGCTCGTTGCTGACCTATGAGATCTCAATGAAGAATTTCGAGGTCAAGGAGAAGTCTGAAGACAAGAAGCAAAAGTCTCTTATCATGAAAGCTGACTCCACTGATGGGAGCTCAACAGATGATGAAGAAATGGCAATGTTCACTAGAAAGATGAAAAGGTTGTTCAGAAAGAATGATAAATATTCCAAGAAGCCTTACAAGAAGTTTGATAAGTACAAAGCTGAGTCAAGCGACAGCAAGTACAAGAAGGACAACTCAAAGCCCATTACATGCTTTGAATCTCATCAAACTGGCCATATCAAATCAAACTGTCCTACCTTGAGGAAGGAAAGGAAGAACGGCAAGAAGGTAATGGTGGCAACCTGGAGTGATAGTGATGAGTCATCATCATCAGGAGACGATGCCACTGAGTCAGCAAAGATCTGCTTCATGGCAGATGAGCTTGCTGAGCCTTGTGTTTATGAGCATGCTGACCCCTCCATTGCATCTGACGATGAAATGGTTAATGCCCTGAGTGACCTCTACACACTTGTCAAAAAGTGTAACAAAAAGGTTAGAGCACTCAGCAGGCGATGTGACGAGATTGAGGAGGTCAAGTTGAGTGACCTTCGGTATCTTCTCCAAGACAACTCAACTTTGCATAGTAACGTAGAAATTATGCAAAAGTTTGTCTCTGAGGTCTAATCAGATTCTAAGAAACTGAAGAAGGATGTCACATCTAATCAGAACCAACTTAAGGTTCCGAATAAAAGAAATATTCCTCTTAACACTCAGTACCAAAGTACTAGTCAACAAAGATGGAATCCTCAGCGGAATGTCCAGTGTGACTTATGTGGGAAGAAAGGACACACCACTAAGGTGTGCTGGCACGCTTAGCACTGGGGTGCTGACCAGTCAGTGAGATATCCTAAACGGAAGGTCAGCTGTGACTTCTGTGGGAAAAATGGACACACTGTCCAAGTATGTCATCATAAGATGAAATATGATGCTTTACCTATTGAACCTAACAAACAAGGACCCAAAAAGAATTGGGTACCTAAAAGCAACTAGCTATATTGCAGGTAAGCCTGAGGTGTGCTGAGAAGTCAAAGATGTGGTACATTGACAGCGCATGCTCGAGGCATATGACTGGTGATGAAACTCAGTTCATCACATTTGTGCGTAAACGAGGTGGAAGTGTAAGTTTTGGAGACAACAAAAAGGGTAAGATAGTAGGGTCAGGAACCGTTGGTGGTAATCCTACTATTGAGTCAGTCTCCCTAGTCAGCGGACTCAAATATAACTTACTCAGCGTAGCTCAGCTATGTGACAATGGGAGAAAAGTTATATTTGGTAACACTGGATGTAAAATATTCGAGGGTAAAACAAATGAGTTGATTTTAACTGCCCCTCGTATTGATTATGTCTTTAAAGACTGTATGCTTAGTGTCAAAGGAAGAAAATTCCTGGCTATGGCACAGGAGACTTGGTCATGTAAGCATGGACCTCCTGGCCAAATTAGCAAGAAAGCAATTAGTTGAGGGACTGCCAGAACTTAAGTTTGAAAAAGATCAACTATGCCATGCTTGTCAAGCTGGAAAAAAAATCAAACAATCTTTTCATAGTAAAAACATTGTCTCAACTAAGCGTCCATTAGAGTTACTACACTTGGATCTCTTCGGTCCAGTCCAGCCGCTGAGCTTGGGTGGTAGAAGATTTTCCTTGGTCATTGTAGATGAATTTTCTTGGTACACTTGGATCATCTTGCTGAGTAGCAAGGATGAAACCTTTGAGACGTTTTCAAATTTAGTAAGAAAACTTGAAAATGATAAAGACCTTAAGTTAGCTCACATCCGTAGTGATAATGGTAGAGAATTCAAGAACCAACAGTTTGTTGAATTCTGTGAAGCCAACGACATTGACCATAATTTTTCTGCTCCTAGAACGCCTCAACAAAATGGGGTTGTTGAAAGGAAAAACAGAACCTTGGTTGAAATAGCCAGGACAATGCTGAGTGAGCATAGGCTTCCAAAGTACTTTTGGGGAGAAGCTGTTAACACAGCGTGCTACATACTTAATAGGGCTCTAGTTAGACCTATATTAAAGAAGACCCCCTACGAACTTTGGAAAGGACGAAAGCCCAACATTGGATACTTTCGTGCCTTCGGTTGTAAATGTTTTATCTTAAATACCAAAGACAGCCTAGCTAAGTTTGGCTCAAAAGCTGATGAAGCTATCTTTTTAGGCTACTCAACAAACAGCAAAGCATACAGAGTTTTCAATAAACGAACTCAGGTCTTAGAAGAGTCAGTACATGTTGAGTTCGATGAAACTAACCCTGCAGGAAGAGACATGCAGCTGACTGAGGATGATCCCCACTCAGCTCCCGCTGACCAAGAAACAGCCGCTGAGTCATTGCCTCAAGAGCTGACCAAATGTAAAAGCGAAACTCAAATTGTTTTCACTGACCAATCTACACCTGCAGAGATTGTTGAAACACAACCAGCACAAGACATCAATCTACCAAAAGAGATCAGAATACTAAGAGGACACTCAGAGAGTGCCATTCTTGATGCCGCTGAGAACACCCTGATGACAAGAAATCAACTCAGGAGATACCTCAGCAACGTAGCATTCGTCTCAATTCAGGAACTAAATAACTTCGCTGAGGCTGAGTATGATGAGTTCTGGATGAATGCAATGCAAGAAGAACTTGATCAATTCAGAAGAAATGAAGTATGGGACTTAGTGCCAAAACCAAAAAGCCAGAAGACCATAGGAACAAGATGGGTCTTTCGCAACAAGATGGATGAACAAGGGAACATGGTCAGAAACAAAGCAAGACTTGTAGCTCAGGGCTACAGTCAGCAAGAAGGTATTGACTACGGTGAGACCTTTGCCCCAGTGGTAAGGCTAGAGGCTATTAGAATCTTATGTGCATATGCAAGTTATATGAACTTTAAATTGTTTCAAATGGATGTTAAGAGTGCATTCCTTAATGGAGTTATAAACGAGGAAGTCTATGTTAATCAGCCTCCAGGGTTTGAGGATCCTAAGTTCCCAAACCACGTTTATAAGTTCAAAAAGGCTCTGTATGGTCTCAAGCAAGCACCACGTGCTTGGTATGAGAGCCTGACCAGTTTCCTGCTGACTAGAAATTATGTCAGAGGTAAAGCTGATACAACCTTATTCATTAAGAGGAAGGGTAAAGATACCCTGCTGGCTCAAATATATGTTGATGACATTATTTTTGGTGCCACTAACGAGTCAATGTGCAAGGAATTTAGTAAGCAGATGCAGACTGAGTTTGAAATGTCAATGATGGGGGAACTCAACTTCTTCCTTGGACTTCAAATCAAACAAGGGAAAAATGACATCTTCATCAGTCAAACTAAGTATGCTAAGGAGATATTGAAGAAGTATGAACTTGAGAATTGTAAGTCAATATCTACCCCAATGGGTAGTGACACTGTCCTTTGCGCTGATGAAAATGGTAAGTCAGTAGACAGCAGATTGTACCAAGGTATGATTGGTTCTCTACTCTACTTAACTGCTAGTAGGCCGGACATTCAGTTCTCGGTATGTTATTGTGCCAGATATCAATCTAACCCTAAGGAGTCTCATTACATAGCTGTAAAAAGAATCCTTAGATATTTGCAAGGCTCAGTGAATGCAGGTTTGTGGTATCCCAATACTCATGATTTCACACTCATTGGATACACTGACGCTGACTACGGACAAGACAAGCTTGAACGAAAAAGCACCTCAGGAGGATGCCACTTCCTTGGGAGCTGTCTTGTGTCCTGGTTCAGCAAGAAGCAGGCGTCAGTAGCCCTGTCAACCACTGAAGCTGAGTACATTGCTGCTGGAAGCTGTGTTGCTCAAGTCCTATGGATTAAGCAACAACTTGAAGATTATGGCGTTCGGACTAAAACAATTGAAGTCAAATGTGACAACAAGAGTGCTATTGACTTATCAAAGAACCCAATCCAGCACAACAGGATGAAGCATGTCAGTATAAGACATCACTTCATCAGAGATCATGTACTCAAGGGAGAGATCAAGCTGACCTATGTCCCAACGGATGAGCAGCTTGCTGATATCTTCACAAAGCCACTGGCTCGTGAGCAATTCAACATACTTAGAGAAGCCATTGGTATGTTTAAGTATAGTATGTATGCATGCTGAGTGAATTGCCATGCTGAATGATTTATGCTAAATCAATAACTATCACATGCTGAGTAGATTTACATACTGAGTGATTAAACACACGAATTATCCCTTGCGCTACACTGACTACTCAAAACCTTAAACGTTTGGAATTTTTAACACTGAGTAAACATCCGTTGCAAAACTTAATGCACAACACGCGAATTAAATAGCCACCTAGGATGACGTAAGCGCAATAATTAGAAAATACACGCGCCGAATGTGTCATAAATGCCAGAATATTTGTCGATTGAGTATTTCGAGGTCAAACGGCCACCTCAACGCATAGGATCAATTCGACACCTCTATAAATAGTGGATGATTTTCCACTTTTATCTCTTTACGCTTAGAAATTTCTGGTATTCTCATATTCTCTCTAAAATCTCCCAAACTTCTCAAACTTCTCTAAGAATCATGACGAAAGATTCTCAGAATGTCTCCGGTGCCGTTAATCGCTCCGATGAAAATCCTTCATTTCCTGCCCAGCGTGACCACTCTAAGGTCACTACGCCGAGCAAGCAAACCAAAGCTGACCAAGCTGCCTCCTCAAAAGGAAAACAACAAAAGGATAAGGCAAAGAAGCCTGTGGAATGCACCTACACTCAAGTTTCCGAGAGTGTGAGGGGGTATAAGGTAGACCATTCTAGATGGTTCTCACGGGGTTTTGTGGAAGCTGAGCAACCCTTTTGTGACTGGATAAAGAACAACGGCTGGACCGAGCTGTTCTCTGTTCGCGAAGAAACCTACCCAGAGTTAGTTAAAGAGTTCTACGCTAACCTAAAAGTCGCGGATGATGACCGGGACTACATGGTTACCAAGGTTAAAGGGAAGGACATCTTCATCAACCCTGTTTTATCTTGCCTCACTACTCAAGCTGAAAAACGAAGGAGCAATACTTCGTAAATCTGGTGACCAAGAGAAAACCAACTACGCCGTTGAATTCTGCAAACCTCCTGGTCATGTAGGGGAAATTTCAAGT
Source organism: Euphorbia lathyris (assembly GCF_963576675.1). Classification (NCBI taxonomy): domain Eukaryota; kingdom Viridiplantae; phylum Streptophyta; class Magnoliopsida; order Malpighiales; family Euphorbiaceae; genus Euphorbia; species Euphorbia lathyris. The sequence continues at coordinate 81,096,238 of NC_088914.1, read as the reverse complement.
ACCTCCATGGGTCGGAATCAGAAGATGGCCCACTACATACTGACCAATTTCATCTTCCCTAAAATCAACTGCACCAACTCAGCGACAAACTTTGAGCAGTGCTTCATCTGGCACATGCTGACCTACACGCCGATAAACATGTTTGTCTTCTTAATCGGTGGATTTCAAAGAAGCACTGGAACCCTTAGGCTAGGCTCCATCATCACCAAAATCCTTAAGGATCACAGGGTGAACTTAGTTGAGGAAATCCACACAATAGGCACTGAGATAACTGCAGCTGCACTATTTGGTCTATTCTACGATCAACCTATTATGCCCAAGAAAGGGAAAGGGGCCGCTGTCCAGGAAACTGGGGGGCTGGTGACTCGAAAGGGAAGGACGAAAAGAAAGAGGAAAGCTGTTCAAAGCACCTCTAAAGAAGCTGTCTCTGCACCAAGAAGCTTAAATTTGTATCCAGAGGAACTAAGCCTCAACCTCAACAAGGTCAGGATGGATCTAAGTCAGCTGAGAAAAGACCAAGGCAAGCTAAGCCTGAGGTAGAAGAAAGAGAGGATATTGATGAGCAACCATTAAGAAAGAAGAAGAAGATCTCTTCTGAATTAAGTCCTATCGATGCCCTTCCAACTGACGTCGTCATTCCTCCTAACTCACATTATGTACAGAGTCAAGACATTGACACTGAACAACAGTTAGAAGAAGAGGAAGAACAAGACCAATTGGGTGGTCAGTTTGAAGAAGAAGAAGAACTGGGTGGTCAGGTTGACACTGAGGAGATAGCTGATGATGAGCAATATGAACCAACCAACACTGAGCTGGTTGATGAAGAAGATGATGAGCCAACGGCAAATCATCCCGCTGTTCAAAGGGAAACTTCACCTACTGACTCTATTGAGTCCATTCCTGCTGACCCTACTCCTCCAAAGCTAAAGAGACTAAGAAGACTTAAGAAGAAGAAGGCATATCGAGCCCCCGTCATTGACCTCATGGGTGACTCACCTCTGAGGGATGAGATCATTGACCTAACAGAAGTACACCTTAAGTTCTTCTCTAATCCTCCTGAGTCTCAACCAGAGCAACAGGAAAAGCAAGCCTCTGTTTCTCAGCCTAAGGAACATGCCGACTTATCTGCTTCCTTGAACCAAGAAGATCCCGAGAAAGTGCTCAAAGTTCATGCTCCTCATCATGTTGAGCATTCTAAGGAAATACCTGCTCAGGACGATACTGAAGTTCCTCAGCTTCCCAAATCCAGTCAGCTTCAGCTTGACCCTGAGCAAGTAACACATTCTGCCGATCCTCCTCTTCCACAAATCCAAGTGCAGAATCTAATCCAGTCAGCTTCTACTGGAAATCTTAATTCAAGACCAGCCGATGATCATACTGGCACTTCTAATGTTGAGCAGAACCAAACACCGCCTCCATTCAGTTCTACTCCTCTTTCGGCATCTGGGCCAACAAATGATGGATCCTTTAGTTATCTCACTGCATCTGAGTCTGGTCGAAGAATCATTGACTCAGCTCAAGCCCTTCTCCAGGACCTTTATCAAACAAACGCCGATGCTGTTGGGTCTATTAATGTTGAGCCAACTCAGCTTTCGTCTGTCACTCAGCTTCTTACTGAGATCAAAGGTCTGAAGGATCTTCTGAGTGTCATGACTTCATTACAATCTCAACAGCCCAGGCAGGACTCTATAACAAAGCTGGCCGAACTCCAGCTGGCCATGGTGTTGGTCCCTTATTTAGTTGCAAGTATAGTTCCAAGGGGGGGGGGGGGTTAGGAACTATTTAAACTTTTTTCGCAATTTAGGCAGACTTCTTTTTCTAAAGAAAAAGGTTTGAACAGCGGCGCTGAGTAAACAGCAAGATACTGGCTTAGTCAACAGGTGACTAGGTCAGTTCCTCAGCTTGAGTCAGGAGATAGCACTTGGAGTCTATTCCTGAACTCAGACGTTCAACGCGCACAACTCAACTTGACCTCTTTACTTGGTCAGTTTTGATTATTTAAAGCAAGCAATATAAATTAGGAGTTAAGGTTTAGAAATACTTCACTCAGCAGATTTATCCAGGTTCGGCTTCTTCTAAGCCTACGTCTTGTCCCCGGAACACTTCCGAGATTTCGAATCCTCTACTGACCTCTTTAAAGGTAGAGCCTCAAACCTTTTACAATATCAGCAATTGAGTATGACAAGAGTACCTTCCTCTATACTTCTACTCAATCCTAATCTCTCCGCTGAGTACTTAAAACCGAGTACTCAGCCTCTCCTTTCTATTTCTAGAAATGATAAGTGTTTTTGTCCTAATACAAAGATGTGCTAAGACACTTTAGACGATTTACAATCACTCTAGACTTTTACACAAATATGAAAATGTAGTGTAAGAAATTTGCTTTGCTTCTTGCTTGCAGAACTTGTAGAGATTTGGTCAGCGTAATGGCTTGATCAAGTTCTGTGTATTGTGAAGCTTGTGATGGCACTATTTATAGAGACGTCTGGTCATTTGGTCATTTCGAATTTCGAAATAACCGTTGGAGGGAAACGGCTATATGTCGTTGTCATCCTGACTTGCACAGAGCTCTCGGCCAATCACAATCGTGTATCTTCTGTCCTCGGTCAGCACAACAGATGGTCTCTCCTTTTATGGTAAAGTCAACTGGACAGCATACTGTGTCGTCTGAACTTTGCCAAAAGAGGAAACACTTTGTCTGGAAGTTTTCCTTTGCCAGTCTGCTGTCTTGTACGCTTTGTTGAGACTACTCAGCAGCTTCATTGTGAAGTTTTTCCCGAAGGTCTTCTAGATCCTTCCGTTTGCTGAGTTGCGTTTTTGTCCAAAACGACAACGTCTTGACATACGCGGGCCGAGTGTACCGAGTTGTTTGACTTGGGCCTTGGCTTTCGTATTGGGCTTGGGCCTTCCAATCCTTATGACTTACAACATTTATACTCAACATTGAACAAACACATTAGTAGAATAAATCAAAGCATTTAAACTTAGTGTGTTTAGAATATGTATTCTAATTTATACTTAAACAATTTTGTCAAATCAAAATTATGTGGAAAGGTGTTTCAACAAACTCCCCCATTTTGATGTTGGCAAAACTATTCAGCAAGGAACTCAGTATGAGCTCCCCCATGATAGTTGACCTTATATCATTTAGCAAACTCCCCCGTAAGGGTTGCACTACTGACTTAGTTTTAATTGCAACATTTAAGAATTTAAATGAGTGAGTCTAAGGTCAGTTTTTAGGTGAAGGTCAGCTATATTACATATTCTATTTACTCAGTGTTAAGCGGAAGTTTTAGATATACAGAGCGCGCTGAGCAAATTATTGTTCAATGAGTTCTTTATCAGAATGTTTCATAAGATCATAGTATGATGTCAAACATGTTATCAGCATATCATTTATAAGTGTTAAGCATAGCTGATATAAACGAAGATACATAATAACTCAGTACTTAATAGCATATATCATAACTCAGTATTTGAATAAGAAAAAGAAGTATGATATATTGATATAAGTCAGCAGTTACTCAGCAAAAGAAATAAGATAGCACATATAGCACATATTACAAAAGTTAAGACCTAGCCTAACTATTTCTTTTTCCTAACTATTTCTTTTTCTTGCCCTGTGACTGACTTCTCTCGTACTGACGTTGCTCATGCTGAGCTCTAGCAGCTTGCGCTTTCTCCCCCGTTTTGTCAACTTCAGGGAGCTTAAACGCATCGGTTAAGACAGCGCGAGTCAGTTCTTGTGAAAGCTCTTTGAGTTTGTCAGCACTTTCATTGACCCCATCAAAAATGGCAACGCCATCAGCTGATACTTCGACTGGTATATGAAGATCAGTAGCACTGAGCATATTTACACTGAAGGCTTGTGCTTTGGCTTGCCAAATGAGAGCTTCAGTGAGACCAGCAAAGACTTGGTGAAAGGTTTTCAAGAGTGCTGAGTCATAATGATGACGCTGGATATTGTTATGACGGATGTGATTGAAGGATTGCTGTGCAAGAGATAGCAACTCATTTTGCTTCATCGCGTCAGTATCCATCTCTTGCTTGTTGAGATTAAGGAGCCGGATGGCCTCACCAATTTGCTCGACTGAGCACTGACTATAGGATACCATTTGCTCATTTGTCTTAAGTTGCTCAGTATGAAGCTGAGCAAAGAGCATCTTGAGTTCTGAGGAAGTGGCGTAGTCAGTGTTCACAGCAGACAACTTCTGAACTTGCTGATGGAGTGAGTTCAGATGTTGAATTGTTGACAGCTGTATCTCTGCCAACTTGACAATTGAATCCTGCTTAGCTTGCTGGGCTTGTAATGACTGGACGACATTCAGCAGATCCTTGAGTCCCTTGACTTCGTTGAGAAGTAGAGTGACTTGAGAGAGCTGAGTTGCGTCAGGAATTGAAGATCCAGCAGCAGGCGAAGCGGAATGTTGAAGATCGTGGATGAGTGCTTGCACTGAGTCAAGGATCTTTTTGCCGGACTCAGTGGTATCCCGATGTACATCAATATGACCAGAAGAAAGTGGGGTGAAAGGAGTACCCTGGTCAGTGACTGGATGACTTGGCTCAATCTGCACTTGAGTTGGAGGTAAGTTTGATTGATCAGCAGAGAGGTTGTTGATGATGGAAGTCATAACCCGAACACTGTCTGTGCTGACGGCAGAGGGATGAGGAGTCAGCATTATGCTTGAGGAAACAGCATGGGCAGTGCTTGGTTCAACCTGACTTGTAGAAGTGGTTGAAGTGTTATGCTCGGCATGTTCCTGTTGAGAAGAAACAGAGGCTTGTTTTTCCAACGGCGTTGTAGTAGAGGAAGTTGAGGGCCGTTTGAAAAATTTTAATTGGACGGTAGAAGGATCCTTTGTTGTCTTGGAGAGGACAAGTTCAGGAATAGATGGTGATTGCAAAGGGGGTTCACTGACCATTTTCTCACTGGCCTTAACCAGCTTTCGCCTTCTACGTGGTGGAGAGGTATGATGAGCAGGTTCTTCTGAGTGAGTGGGTTCTTTTTCCTCATTATGGGTCTGGTCAGCTTGATCCACTTGCTCAATTCCAGCAGCTAACTCAGTGTCAGTCTGCACAACTCCACCAGCTAACCCAGTGTTAGCGTCCTCAGTTTCAATTTCGCTGTCATACTCTTCAGACTCCTCAGCGTCATCCTGACCGCTGGTTTCATCGTCTTCTTCTTCTTCTTCAGTATTATCTCCATCAAGTTCTTCCTCAACTTGGGAGATGAAGTGGTCATCTAACTGGACCTCAGGTTCCTCAGCATCAGTACCTTGGCATTGAGTGAAATGAGAATCACCTGGTATAATAAAATCTGTCGGCATGACGTCGAGAGGTGCCAGTGTTGAAGACTTCTGCTTCTTCTGAGATAGCTCAGCAGCTTCCTCAGTGTCAGGCTCATCTTGCCTGCTTCTCTTCTCAGCTGACTTTCCAGCTGACCTCTGCCTCTTTGCTGGAGACACAGCATTAGGTGCCTCAGCAGATTTTCTCTTGCGAGAAACTGGGGCCTTAGTTCTTCGCCCTTTCTTAGGCTCAGCAATAGTCTCCTTTCTTCAAGGGCTATCCAAATTTAAGTGACCTCAGCGAGGCAGCTGTGATTTCGGTTCCTCTAAAAGATTCCTCACCTTCGAGGTCAATCTTGTGGTCGATGAGGATCCTGGTGATGATTGATCCCAGCCTCATTGTATCCGTGCTGCGTAGGAACCCAGCAACTAAGAAAACTAGCATGTTGATGGGGGTGTACGTCAGCATGTGCCATATGAAGCACTGTTCAAAGTTGGTTGCTGATGTAGTGCAGTTGATCTTTGGGTAAATGAAATAGCTCAGCAGGTAGTGAGCCATCTTCTGATGCTGTCCCATCGAAGATGCTGAGATCTCTCCTGAGTGACCCTTAGGTTTGCAGAAGGTATGGACGTAGTCGGTCTTGTCCTGATCTCCTGACTTTCTCAGCCTTACTCCCTCAGTTTTGAGCTGGAGGAGATTTCCTATGTACAGAGGGTTGATGAAGATGGTTTTCCCTTTTACTTCAGTGCTCAGGTAGTCGGCGGAGTCACTGGCAACCTTGAGGTTGTGGTAAAATTCCCTCACTAGGTCAGGATATGTCTCATCCCTGACCGAGAACAGCCCAGTCCATTCATTCTTGGAAATCCACTCAGCAAATGGCTGTTCGTTCTGTACAAAGTGCTCCGAAACCCATCTAAAGGGTTCTACCTTCCATTCACATACATTGTCGAAGACCTTTGAGTAGGTCCTGATCTTAACAGCTTTCCCTTGGCCAGAGGTTTGGCCAGTTTTACCCTTGCTCGGTGTAGAGGGGTTTCGTGAAGGTTCATCGGAGCTGGACTTTTGGTGGCCGGCACCGGAGATGTTGAAGGATAGCTTAGTCATTCTTTTAAGATGGAGAGAATAGAGGTATTTGAGAGAGAGAAATTTGAGTAATTTCTTAGCCTTAAGAATTCGTTAAGCGTAAAGAGTAAAAAATGGGGAAATGCCCATAATTTATAGACAAGTTGAACGGTGTGGATCTTAACCAAATCCATGTGTCAGTTTTGCCTTGGGATCATGTACCGACAAGGATCCTGGCATTTATGACACATTACGGCGAATACGTCATCCTAGGTTATACGCGTGCTTGGCATTTATGCTAACAGATTAATCACTCAGTATTTAGAATGTCAAGCATTTGATATTCTGAGTGGTTAGTGCATTATTTAAGGATGATTTTAAGTTCAAGTTCTAAACTAATTTACTCAGTGTGCAAGTTTATTCAGTATTGTATATTCAGTCAGTTTCAAGGAGATACTCAGCAAACAATAAATCATTCAGCATGTAATTCACTCAGCATTCAATATTCATTTAGCACAGGAATTTACTGAAGAGGATTAAACATACCAATTGCTTCTCTCAGTATGCTGAACTGCTCACGTGCCAGTGGCTTCGTGAAGATATCCGCAAGCTGTTCGTCCGTTGGGACAAAGGTCAGCTTAATCTCACCCTTGAGTACATGGTCTCTAATGAAGTGATGTCGGATGCTGACATGCTTCATTCTGCTGTGTTGTATTGGGTTCTTGGACAGATCAATTGCACTTTTGTTGTCACATTTGACCTCAATTGTCTTCGTTTGAACACCATAATCTTCAAGTTGTTGCTTGATCCACAGGACTTGAGCAACACAGTGACCAGCAGCAATGTACTCAGCTTCAGTGGTGGACAAGGCTACTGACGCCTGCTTTTTGCTGAACCAGGATACAAGACAGCTTCCTAAAAAGTGGCATCCTCCAGAGGTGCTTTTACGTTCCAGCTTATCTCGTCCATAGTCAGCGTCAGTGTATCCGATAAGTGTAAAATCATGAGTATTTGGATACCACAAACCTGCGTTCACTGAGCTTTGCAAGTATCTAAGGATTCTTTTTACAGCAATGTAATGAGATTCCTTAGGGTTAGATTGATATCTAGCATAGTAGCATACTGAAAACTGAATGTCCGGTCTACTGGCTGTTAAGTAAAGTAGAGAGCCTATCATACCTCGATATAACTTGCTGTCTACTGACTTACCATTCTCATCAGCGCAGAGGACAGTGTCAGTGCCCATAGGAGTGGATATTGGCTTGCAATTTTCCAAGTCATATTTCTTTAAGATCTCCTTGGCATATTTTGCTTGACTGATGAAGATGCCATTGTTTCCTTGTTTAATTTGAAGACCGAGGAAGAAGTTGAGTTCTCCCATCATAGACATTTCAAACTCAGTCTGCATTTGTTTGCTAAACTCCTTGCACATTGATTCGTTAGTTGCACCAAATATTATATCATCAACATAAATTTGGGCCAGCAGGGTATCTTTACCCTTTTTCTTAATGAATAAGGTTGTATCAGCTTTGCCCCTGACGTAATTTCTAGTCAGCAGGAAACTGGTCAGCCTCTCGTACCAAGCACGTGGTGCTTGCTTGAGGCCGTACAGAGCCTTTTTGAGTTTGTAAACATGGTTTGGGAACTTAGGGTCCTCAAAACCTGGAGGTTGATTTACATAAACCTCCTCGTTTATAACTCCATTAAGAAATGCACTTTTGACATCCATTTGGAATAATTTAAAATTCATGTAAGATGCATATGCACATAATATTCTAATTGCCTCCAGCCTTGCCACTGGGGCAAAGGTCTCACCGTAGTCTATACCTTCTTGCTGACTGTAGCCCTGAGCTACAAGCCTTGCTTTGTTCTTGACTACGTTTCCTTGTTCGTCCATCTTGTTCCTGAAGACCCATCTTGTTCCGATGGTCTTTTGACTCTTTGGATGAGGCACTAACTCCCATACATCATTTCTTCGAAATTGATCGAGCTCCTCTTGCATTGCGTTCATCCAGAATTCATCTCAGCTTCAGCGAAATTCTTCGGTTCTTGTACTGAGACGAAAGCAACATTGCTGAGGTATTTCTTGAGTTGATTCCTCGTCATCAAGGTATTCCCAGCAGAATCAAGGATTGCACTTTCGGAGTGCCCTTTAGGAATCCTTATTTCTTTGGGTAGATTCATGTCTTGTGCTGTTCCTGTTTCAACAATCTCTGCAGAAGTAGATGGGTCAGTAAAAGTAATCTTAGGTTCACTCTTACTCTTGGTCAGCCTTTTCGTGAATGACTCAGTAGCTGGTTCTGAGTCAGCGATGGTTACTGAGTTTGGATCATCTTCGGTCAGCGGCTGGTATCTACCTGCAGGGTCAGTTTCATCGAACTCTACATGTATTGACTCTTCTAAAACTTGAGTTCGCTTATTAAAAACTCTGTATGCTTTGCTGTTTGTTGAGTAGCCCAGAAAGATAGCTTCATCAGCCTTTGAATCAAACTTTGCTAAGCTATCTTTGGTATTTAAAATAAAACATCTACAGCCAAAGGCACGAAAGTATCCAATATTGGGCTTTCGTCCTTTCCAAAGTTCATAGGGGGTTTTCTTGAGTATAGGTCTAACTAGAGCCCTATTAAGAATGTAGCATGCTGTGTTAACAGCCTCACCCCAAAAATACTTTGGAAGCCTATGCTCATCCAGCATTGTCCTGGCTATTTCAACCAGAGTTCTATTCTTCCTTTCTACAACCCCATTTTGCTGAGGTGTTCTAGGAGCAGAAAAATTGTGGTCAATGCCGCTGGGTTCACAGAATTCAACAAACTTTTGGTTTTTGAATTCTCCACCGTTATCACTACGGATATGAGCTAATTTTAGGTCTTTTTCATTTTCAATTTTTCTAACCAAATTTGAAAATGTCTCAAAGGTCTCATCCTTGCTGGTCAGCAAGATAACCCACGTATACCGAGAGAAATCATCTACAATGACCAAGGAAAATCTTCTTCCACCCAGACTCAGCGGCTGGACTGGACCAAAGAGATCCAAGTGTAGTAATTCTAACGGACGTTTAGTTGAGACAATGTTTTTACTGTGAAAAGATTGTTTGGTTTGTTTTCCAGCTTGGCAAGCGTGGCATAATTGATCTTTTTGGAATTTAAGTTCAGGCAGTCCCTCAACCAATTGCTTTCTTGATAGTTTGGCCAGGAGGTCCATGCTTACATGACCAAGTCTCCTGTGCCATAGCCAGGAATTTTCTTCCTTTGTTACTAAGCACACAGTTTTTGAAAACTTTTTCTCTAAGTCTAGCATAAAGACATTATCTATCCGAGGGGCAGTTAAAATTAACTCATTAGTTTTACCCTCGTATATTTTACATCCAGTAGCATCAAATATAACTTTTCTCCCATTGTCACATAGCTGAGCTACGCTGAGTAAGTTATATTTGAGTCCGCTGACTAGGGAGACAGATTCGATAGTAGGATTACCTCCGATGGTTCCTGAGCCTACTATCTTACCCTTCTTGTTGTCTCCAAAACTTACACTCCCTCCTCGTTTACGTTCAAACGTGATGAACTGAGTTTCATCACCCGTCATATGCCTTGAGCATGCGCTGTCAATATACCACATCTTTGACTTCTCGGCACATCTCAGGCTTACCTGCATTGTAACTAGTTACTTTTAGGTACCCAATTCTTTTTGGGTCCTGACTTGTTAGGTGCAACAGGTATAGCATCATATTTTATTTTATGACGACATACATGGACAGTATGGCCATTCTTTCCATAGAAGTCACAACTGACCTTCTGTTTAGGGTTTTTTATTAACTTGTCAGCACCCCAGTGCTGAGCATGCCAGCACACTTTAGTAGTGTGTCCTAACTTCCCACAAAAGTCACACTGGACTTTTCGCTGGGGATTCCATCCCTGCTGAGTACCTTGGTACTGAGTTCTCAGAGGAATGTTATTTTTCTTAGGAACCTTTAGTTGGTTCTGGATGGTTGTGACGTCCTTCCTCAGTTTCTTTGAAACTGTCTGGACTTCAGACACATACTCATGCATGATCTTCATGTTATCATGCAGAGTCGAGTTGTCCTGAAGAAGGTATCTGAGGTCACTCAGTTTGACCTCTTCCACTTCGTCACAGCGCCTGCTGAGTGCTCTAACCTTTTTATTACACTTCTTAACAAGTGTATAGAGATCACTCAGGGCATTAACCATATCGTTTCTGAGCTGGGGAAGAGAAATTACCTCATTTGATTGCTCTTCATCATCTGATGTGATGGATGGGTCAGCATGCTCAGAGACGCATGGCTCAGCAAGTGCGTCAGCCATAAAGCATATCTTCGCTGACTCGGTGGCCTCAGTTTCTGTTGATGAAGATTCATCACTGTCACTCCAAGTAGCCACCATTGCCTTCTTCCCACTCTTCTTGTCTTTCCTCAGCGTGGGGCAGTTTGACTTAATATGGCCAGCTTGATGGCACTCAAAGCATGTAATGGGCTTTGAGCTGTCCTTTCTGTATTTGCTGTCGCTTGAGTCAGCCTTATACTTATCAAACTTTTTGTAAGGCTTTTTAGAATATTTGTCGTTCTTCCTGAACAGCCTCTTCATCTTTCTTGTGAACATGGCCATCTCCTCATCATCAGTTGAACTCCCGTCAGTGGAGTCAGCCTTCATGACAAGTGACTTCTGCTTCTTGTCATCAGATTTTTTCTTCACCTCAAAGTTTTTCATGGATATCTCATGGGTCAGCAATGAACCGATGAGTTCGTCATATTTGTAGGTGGTTAAATCCTGAGCTTCCTCAACTGCTGTCTTCTTTGCTTGCCAGTCTTTTGGAAGACTCCTGAGTATCTTTTTGACTTGTTCTTCCTCAGTGAAGATTTTCCCAAGTCTCTTGAGCTCATTAATGATGTTGGTGAACCTTGCGTTCATGTCTGAAATGCCCTCATCATTGTTCATCTCGAACAGCTCGTACAGTCTCATCTGCTGATTCACCTTGGATTCTTTTACTTTGTTTGTTCCCTCGTAGGTGACTTCCAGCTTCTTCTAGATCTCTTGTGCCGACTCACAACCTGAGATTTTGTTATATTCTGCAGCATCGAGCGCACAGTGAAGCATATTGATAGCCGAAGCATGGTTTTGAAGCTTCTTAAGATCATCCTCTGTCCATTTGGCCTCAACTTTTATAACTGTTTGGCCAGCCACAACCTCAACAGGTACAAACAGCCCTAGGACTATAGATAGCCAGGCACTCATGTTTGTAGCCTGAATGAAGTTTTTCATCCTATTCTTCCAGAAGGTATAGTTTGACCCGAAGAATAGGGGAGGCCTAGTAATGGACAGCCCCTCAGGCAGTATTTGAGTTGTTTGGTTTCCAGGGAGAAACCGAGTGCTGTTTTCGCCCATGGTAGGGATCAGCTCAAGGTTGTTAGACCTTTTAAAGTGAGCTTTTAGGCTCTGATACCACTTGTTGGTCCCTTGTTTAGTTGCAAGTATAGTTCCAAGGGGGGGTTAGGAACTATTTAAACTTTTTTTGCAATTTAGGCAGACTTCTTTTTCTAAAGAAAAAGGTTTGAACAGCGGCGCTGAGTAAACAGCAAGATACTGGCTTAGTCAACAGGTGACTAGGTCAGTTCCTCAGCTTGAGTCAGGAGATAGCACTTGGAGTCTATTCCTGAACTCAGACGTTCAACGCGCACAACTCAACTTGACCTCTTTACTTGGTCAGTTTTGATTATTTAAAGCAAGCAATATAAATTAGGAGTTAAGGTTTAGAAATACTTCACTCAGCAGATTTATCCAGGTTCGGCTTCTTCTAAGCCTACGTCCTGTCCCCGGAACACTTCCGAGATTTCGAATCCTCTACTGAGCTCTTTAAAGGTAGAGCCTCAAACCTTTTACAATATCAGCAATTGAGTATGACAAGAGTACCTTCCTCTATACTTCTACTCAATCCTAATCTCTCCGCTGAGTACTTAAAACCGAGTACTCAGCCTCTCCTTTCTATTTCTAGAAATGATAAGTGTTTTTGTCCTAATACAAAGATGTGCTAAGACACTTTAGACGATTTACAATCACTCTAGACTTTTACACAAATATGAAAATGTAGTGTAAGAAATTTGCTTTGCTTCTTGCTTGCAGAACTTGTAGAGATTTGGTCAGCGTAATGGCTTGATCAAGTTCTGTGTATTGTGAAGCTTGTGATGGCACTATTTACAGAGATGTCTGGTCATTCGGTCATTTCGAATTTCGAAATAACCGTTGGAGGGAAACAGCTATATGTCGTTGTCATCCTGACTTGCACAGAGCTCTCGGCCAATCACAATCGTGTATCTTCTGTCCTCGGTCAGCACAGCAGATGGTCTCTCCTTTTATGGTAAAGTCAACTGGACAGCATACTGTGTCGTCTGAACTTTGCCAAAAGAGGAAACACTTTGTCTGGAAGTTTTCCTTTGCCAGTCTGCTGTCTTGTACGCTTTGTTGAGACTACTCAGCAGCTTCATTGTGAAGTTGTTCCCGAAGGTCTTCTAGATCCTTCCGTTTGCTGAGTTGCGTTTTTGTCCAAAACGACAACGTCTTGACATACGCGGGCCGAGTGTACCGAGTTGTTTGACTTGGGCCTTGGCTTTCGTATTGGGCTTGGGCCTTCCAATCCTTATGACTTACAACATTTATACTCAACATTGAACAAACACATTAGTAGAATAAATCAAAGCATTTAAACTTAGTGTGTTTAGAATATGTATTCTAATTTATACTTAAACAATTTTGTCAAATCAAAATTATGTGGAAAGGTGTTTCAACACATGGTTGATCACATGAACTCTCTACAGGGTCAACTTCATCAATTGTCTGCTGCGAACACAACGTATGCAACTTCTGCCGAAGTTTATCAACTATTCAACCAGCTTCATACTGAGCAGGAGAAAACCAATCACCAACTCTCTTCCTCCTCCCAATGCTCCATTGAGCAAATTAGTGAGGTTGTGCGTCTGCTAAACTTAAGCAAGGAAGAGATGGAAACTGACCAGCTCAAAACAAACGAAATCCTGAAGTACTCTCGAGTTACTTTCAACCACGTGCGACACACCAATGCTCAGCGTCAGTATTTTGATTCGTCTTTGCTGAAGATGTTTCATCAAGCTTTTGCAATGCTCACTGGCAGCATTCACTGGGTTGGAAAGTCTCAAGCATATATTCTGAGTATGCTGAGTGCTGCAGCTATCAGTATTCCACGTCCTATTCTGGATGATGGTGTTCCAATCTTTGACGGCATAAATGAAAGCACACGAAAGCTTAAGGCATTCTCTAAACGCCTAACTCAAGCTGCCATTGAAGACACCTTCATTCCTCCTCCTGCCGATGGTGGCAAAAAGGGGGAGAAAGAACAAGTACAAAGAACTCAGCATTCAGAGGAAGCTTCAGGTAGTCAGCAAAAATACAAGGGAAAGGGTAAAGCTAAAGAGCATGAAGCCCAACTTAACTACAAGAAGAAATAGCTTGACTAGGATTGACTAGATTCAATTTTCTTTGTTAAACTTGTAGTCTTTCCCTTATGTATTTTTTTGTTATACTGACCTGAATACAAAACTATGCATGCATCTATCTTTTCAACAACTGACTAATCTTATGTGATGCTTATGTTTTGTGCGGAATAGTTAACGCATCTTCACTAAATCAACTGTGCTATTTGTCTACATTGCTTTATGACTGTATGCTGTGTTGATCAAGATGTTGACCTCTTTTACATCTCTTTTCTCTTCTTGTTTATGTTATAACTCTAGACAGACGCAGATCAATTGACAGTTCACATATATTATTTGACCTGAAATCATTTAATAAAATCATGGTCCTATCAATTGTGATTGCTTGTGCGAAGATGGATGTCTGACCAGTTGAAATAGTCTGACACCGAAGTATTGATAGGAATATTGTGGGTTCGAATCCCTCTCCATCCTTGAAGTCATAAGTACTCTATTGAGCTTGCACTTTAGGCTAACATGATTTTTAATTATTATTCATCCATTCACATAAATATCGGAATTGGGACTACCAGTGTATAATAACATGTTGGAATGAATAGATAGTCTCAGTAGAACCTAAAATACAACTGAAATGGTTGTATTATAAATCAGTCATTTTCTAGTATTTTCTTCTCTGATGTGGAATTCTGATTAAAGATATTTGATACTATTATGGGATAGTTGTAATATGAGCATCATCTGCTTATCTCAGGTTTCACGATCATTTCATTAATGTTCCGGAACCAATATAATACTACCTTTTTATTTGTTAGAATTGATTAGATAACATGTGTTCAATTCTGCGTTGTCCTCATGTTTGCATTACTAATTAGGGGTGTGTAGGAATGGAAAAAGGGTAACCCCGGCCTTGTTTTCTCGAGTCATATTCAGGATACTTAGGCATCCTCTAGGCTACGGTTTGATTCTGTTGTCAAGCGTTTAGCAGAAGCTCCAATGTTTAGGAAGCTCTGCCTGGATTCTTCATTAGCTTTGCTGGAAATAGATATTATGTGCTAATGCTGCGTCGACTGACTCTTCGATTTTCTCTGGTTGCAGGTCATTTGTTTATTTGGTTTGTGTACGGAGCTCGTTTTTTTTTGCTACGGAGCAAACAAAACGAAGCTTGTGCAGGCTCGATATTCATTCTTATGCATAATCTGAGATATTCATGTTCTGTTTTTGAGTAATTTGCTAACCAAATTTTCCTGACATGATAAATCTGATTATTACTTTTTTAACTTGGTCTTCATAGTGATAATTGTTTTTAAAATGTCATGTGTTTACACTCATTTCATATTAGTTGCTCTAATATATTGATTCTATAACACATTTTAACCAACTATGTCAAAATGGTGGAAAACATATGCCCATGATGTAGTGATTAATATCTATTCCTTATATTTGACATGTATGCAGTAGTGGATTAACTTGTCAATCCACAACATATTTGTGATCACATGTATAATTATTTCTTATCCTATATCTAAAGTCCCTAAAATCCTAATGCCACTGAGATGCAAAGGCTCTCATAATTAAATAAAAACAAAAATTTAACCTGCTACTAAGAGTTCTTAATGTCTAAAACAATAGCTTTACGGAATATTTTTTTAGTTGATGAAAATTGTGGCTTTAGAGTCATAGCTCAAAACACACTGTTTATATGTGCACCTTGTTGATACAAGTTATAGTTTTCATTCAGTTTTTTTGTGCTGAAAACATATTTTCCATAGTTCTTTGTTATAGTTGCTTCTGTTAGGTAAAGCTACTAATTGTGAAGTCTTTATGGCAATCCATTATTGCTTTATTTGTAAAGCTTTATTTTCTTTTTGCATCATTGTTATAGTTGCTTCAGATTAATAATGAAGCGAAATGTAAAGTCTATATATGTGACAATCCATTATTGTTAGTTTCGTTTAACCAACAATACACATTAGGTAAGTCTCTGATATCATTATCTCATGTGTTTATCAGGTATCCAAGCAATACTGATAAGCATCTATTAGCTCGACAGATTGGTTTATCAAGAAAATAGGTACATTTTTCTATCTCTTTTTATATATATTTAAAGATCAGTGTCAAAGTTCTCATATTTGGAGATTGATTTATATCTATATAATGACTAAATTCAATTATTAAAAAAAGTTTTTCATATGCAGCAACATATAGGTTGCGGTCTTCGGCAACTTCACTAGCTGGTATTGTGAAAAACAACACTACTGTCCCCGACATCGACCTTGACCCCAACAGCAATTGTTTGGTTTTTTTCTTTGAAAAATTCTATGGATGAAATTTTGATTTCCATTTTTCTAAAATTATAAATTAGTCTCTGTTTCTTTCTTAATTGTTTTCCTACTTAATTTACTATTTTCCGAGTTAAAGATTGTTTTCCTACTTTACAAAATGTTTTCGACAGGCAATAGCACATAGGTTGCTGCCTTCGACAGCTTCACTAGTGCTATAACGGTTGTAGTCCTCACTTACAAATTGTTTTCCTAGATTCTGATAAGCAGTATTTTGGCAGCTTCACTAGCTGTTATCATGGACAATAAGACGTCGACATCAATGTCAACATCGACCCCGACCCTCGACTTGACCTGACCCTAC